>NW_013570720.1:2942-7123 GCF_000499745.2 Eimeria mitis | reverse complement strand
ACGGAAAATGTATGGCGGAGTCGAGAAGTCACTTTCCGCTTGTGTTACGAGCGCTCGGCAGTCCAGCTGATTTACCTCATGCATTCGTTTCCCACATGCAATTGCGCCAAAACTCGTAACCGCAACATTTTTGCAAAAGGTATCTGCTAGTGAGCTGTATTTGGAAAATGCATTGAAGCAGCGGCTTCTCTTGATACAATTCAGGGACAGTCCCCACTGTAACGCCCTCGCGTTGAACGAGGCCCTCGCAGGTTTGCTGGAGAGCGAGCAATCCATGCGAAGTAAATATATACATGTGCCCATATGTTTTATTATATAACTATCAACTGAAATAGTTAATGACCTGTTTATTCCATTTAACCCGATGAGAATATCCGATAACATGGGGATAATAATTATACAGGCGTCACCAATGCGGGTGACCAGAATTAACCTGCCGAGTAGTCGGCCGTATGAACTGAACCTATAACTGAAGAAAGAATATAAATATTAGAGTATATTCAACCGATGTACCAATAAACACTGAGAAACAAAGTTCTGGACTCACGGCCGGATGCCCATCCACAGGGCATCCTGGGAAGATTCCGTAGTCTGCCTCGCGTCGCCAAGGCGTCTGGCCGTGGTCGGCAAACATTATCTTGTATAGCTCCTGCTAAACGAGCCGCGAGACNCCTTACATTGAAAGTATAACACAACTAATACCTGTTAGGGCTAACTCACTAACACACCCCGCTTCGACTTTCGCACCGACTGCTGACCGTTCAGCGAGCAGGTACCGCGATTGTATGCTGTTGAGGACAAGCAGCAACAGAGCAGCCACAATCGTAAAGGTAGGCAACTTTAAACTGCTGTTCCCTGTTCGTTCAGTTTCCATTTGTACTTTTGGGTTGCCCCTAAACCCTAAATACTTCCCTGGATCCCAGTCCTGCGGCGCAAAAAAACGTTCCCACATCAGCGAGGCCATGCTACAATTCTCACTTACCTGCCCTTGTCTTCCAGTACATCCCCACTCCATGCACTGCGCGGCGGATCAACGGCTTTGTAGGGATTTCTCTTGGAAGCCTAAACAACGCGGCCTGAAAATAAGTCTCCATGCACTTCACGTGTAGCAATATTCAACCTTAGGGTTCCGCAGAGTAGTGCTTCTTAGGCAGGACCTCCCCAATTGCCGTAGAGCAAGAAACCACAACCCTCCCTTCTCGATGCAGTGGTTAAAGATGCGGCTTAGCTACTGCGTCATCAGCAGAAAGAAATATCAGAAACACTCTTACCATAAATTAAGCACATCTGCGGTGCTCCCTGCAGAGCGACTGGAACTGACACCCAGCGTGGACTAGTATAGAGGCAATGCCGGTCTGAGCCAAGGCACGCAAATACTCTTCATTGCCAGGTACTGCTCGAGAAATGAATACCGGCATTGCCTCCATACTAGTCCACACTGGGTGCCAATTCCAGTCGCCTTGCAGGGAGCACCGCGGTTGTCCCTGCCGGGAGGCTTAATTGACAACAAACCTTATGCAACCTGCAGGTATCCCGCCTTGCAAGAAAAAGTCCGAAGGCCGAAGGCACATTCTGAAGCAGCGCCAAGCGCGGCGAACATCAGCAGCAGCTGCAGATGAGCTAGATAAACAAACGGAATAGCGCGAGTACACAGCTCCAATCATCTTTGGTAGCCCATCCGGAAAACTCTTTGCACCCAGACAAGTTCAAGACCAGTGCATCACGCAGTCAAATCCGTTTNTGTCAGTTTCTCGTTTGCCGGGCGCTTGAAAGTCAGGATGGTGTCCCATGTCATCGCCAGCTCACGAGAATTCCTTGTCATCCTCCACCCAGAGCTGCCACAGTGGGTGCGACAATCTTGGCTGGCTTTGTACGGCAAGGTAATAATGGCCCCCTTCAGCTCAATTATTTCCTGAAGCGCCGGGCGCCTTGCTTCCTTATATATTGACAATGCATAACTCAGTCGATTGACCAGCCTTTTCAACGCTCGTTGCCTTAGCTTCCTCCCTGTGCCAGGAAGGAAATAATCCGCACGGAACTTCTGCGCAAACTCACCCCACAATCTGCCGGCATTCATCTTGTCCCCGAGGACCTCAGTTGTGCAAACCACGCAGTCAAGTACCATGAACAAAGACGACAACTTCATAACCAGGTAGGCAGCTGTCCAGTTGCTAGGTGGCCTTCTGAGCTGGTGTGAAGCGTTGTCGACCAATAGTTCAGCTTCCGTCAAGACCGCCTCCGCGTCTTGAACCGTCAGAGAAGCCTTGGAAGACAAAATGCGCATTGCCGTGAATAAACCGATTGGACCAGAAATATTTGACTTAGACGACGGTGCGAACTCATAGTTGAAACTTCTGGGGACATCCTCCCGATTTGCCACTGGCAACCACACAAAAGCAGTCAAATTTCCCCAGTCTCAGAGAGGGTTTAGGGTTTAGGATTCCCTGCCCAACTGTAGCAACTGAGCTCTCTAATGCTCCCAAAGCAGCGTCAAGGGCGTCGTCCGCATGACAACGCCGTTGCACTGCTTTCACCTCAGTTGACGGCATTGCAATCGCCTGGCCGACGCCTGCGGGAGGGGTCCAATGATCGAAAAAATGCACGATGGATAAGCGTTCCCACAGAATTTGCACTGGTAGGAGCTGGCGAAGCTGGCTCCACATTTGGGTGTCGCGAAACAGAGCCCACTCCCGCTTGGTGGAGGGCATGCTCGCCTGTCTCAGCTATAGAGTCGTCGAGCCAGGCATCACGAGTGGTAGCGTATTCACCGGCGTGTGCTCTGCTAACAAAGAAATAGGGCGAGGGCCTATCAGTTGTATCGGTTGCACACAATTCCGACGGATGTCACTGCGATGCGGATACGTGCGGTTGAAGAACTGGTACTCCCGTTTTTCTGTGCGCCGTTGGTAGTCGGCTTCGCCCAAAACTACCTCAGAACCATCCGCCAATAAGGTTTCTCCATCTATAGCGCCTACACCTGTCCATACCACTCAACTACGGTGTGGCCGAAATGTACCGCTGGTGGATACGGGGCGGACGGCCATGACTTATTAAGCCGAAGAATCTTAGTCGGAGGCAACCGAAACTCATCATGCAACCTCTGTGAAGCAAGAAGCCACACTTGTTCAAAAGCCGCTGCAGAAGCATACAACATGGCAACGATCCTACGGTGTGCTTCGCTCGACTCCTCGCTGTGTATCGAAGCAGCTGGATGGAGGCCACGATCCCCCTCCAAGTCCAGACACTACGCTGCAATGCAGGGCTGCTCCTGCTCATCTTCCGTACCCGAAAGGTTCCAAAGGTTCCGTATCGCTGCTCCTCCGGAATCCAGTACCCTTTTCGCTGGTCCGACACAAGGCCAACAAGGCCACAATCGTCACAAGTGAAATAATGGATTTCACAGACCAAACTAAGAGCTTCCCCAATGTGGGCCTAGTTGCGGTACCGTGTTGCCAGCTCCAACGGCGAGCTGGCGTGAGTACAATGGCGAAACGGAGACAATGCTTTCAAATGTGCTGTTCGGAGTTTGCGAAAATAAAATGTCCGAAGACTGTTGGAGGTCCGGGGTTTGTGTATGGTCTCTTGCGGTCATTGTCGGCGGGAGCAACTCGGCATTCCCCAGCCAGAGAAATCAGTGGGGTGGCCAACAGTTGCAGTTTTGGGAGCAAAGTGAACAAATTGAGCTTGTATATCACCTGTCTTCATCTTCCTAATACGTTGCATGCCATCATTTTCATTATCCGTATGGTCTGTAGTGAAGATCCCACGACGGAAAAACCCGTAGGCGGAAGCCATTGTGCCTGGGTGTGCTCGAAATTGCTTCACAATGTAGGCGGTAAGCGGATGTTATTGTTCAATNAAGCCATTGTGCCTGGGTGTGCTCGAAATTGCTTCACAATGTAGGCGGTAAGCGGATGTTATTGTTCAATAGGCGCAGGAAACGGAGGACGAAGTAAGTAAGTCACTCTCTCGGTGCTCGGTGGGCTCTGTTGATTTACCCCACGGAAAAGGAGTTCTCACATGCCATTGCACCAAAACCCCGAAGTGCATCATATATGTACAAGACATCTGCTAATCAGCTTTATTTGGGATATGCATTGAAGTAGACGCGCTGCTTAATACAATTCAGGGACAGGCCCCGGCATCGACTATTCGAATCGACTTCCAACGGTTCGGCGCAG
>NW_013570720.1:677-2842 GCF_000499745.2 Eimeria mitis | reverse complement strand
CTGCTTAATACAATTCAGGGACAGGCCCCGGCATCGACTATTCGAATCGACTTCCAACGGTTCGGCGCAGGCGCAGCAGTTGTGTGGAATTCAGGACAGACATCTATACGGCAGCCTGAGCCATAAAGTGGACGAAAGTTGAAACGTTGCTTCATGGCTATTCACTTCCTACTCTGTGCGGCCGGAGATGTGGTCGGCTGTCCGTCGGCGTCCCAAGATAATGCTCACTGTGTATGCGTCCGTCGCATCGGATTCTTATTGCATGCAGTGGAGAGCGCGAAGTGCCGTGCCGTTGCGTTG
Source organism: Eimeria mitis (assembly GCF_000499745.2). Lineage (NCBI taxonomy): Eukaryota > Apicomplexa > Conoidasida > Eucoccidiorida > Eimeriidae > Eimeria > Eimeria mitis. The sequence goes on along the minus strand of NW_013570720.1, from coordinate 2,542 downwards.
GTTGTTAGGGAAGTGTTAAACGTGATTCTTCTCCCCACTTTAGTTGACAAGAATGAGTTGAAGTATATTTAATGGTGGTGTGTGGAAGCGTTCCACTGCAAGCTGACGAGTGGAAGCAACGCACAAATTATTTAAGGGCATCAGAAACTGCAACTGTCAAAATACTTTAATTCATAGTCCGTCAATGTAGCGTTCCTCTACTTCAGTCCCTAGCAGTCCCAGGGACGGACGCACAAGGGGTGGGGGCTGGTATTGGAAAGCGATGCCCTGTCGTTAGTTCCAGTGCGCAGTGCTGCAACTCCTGTTGCAAAGCAGCCCCNGTATTGGAAAGCGATGCCCTGTCGTTAGTTCCAGTGCGCAGTGCTGCAACTCCTGTTGCAAAGCAGCCCCAGCAGCGCGCACGGCTGATACCCCCTTAGGCACACCCAATAACACTGTAGGAAGTTGCAAAACGCTTCCTTAGCCCTCAGGAACCAGTCTGTATGCAAGCAAAAGTACATATACAGACTGGAGACAAAGCAATGCTCGTGAATTCTAATGCCTGCCGCCTCCATGCACCGTACGAGACAGCAGCGGCTGCTTAGCAACTCGTACTGAAAACGCTAAACACATTCAGGCCTTGAGAATGCTTCAAGGCTACTGCAGGATGGGTGGCCTTGAACAGTAACAGTCCCTTGGCAGAAGCTCCACAAATGCCGTAGAACAAGAAAACAGCACAATTGTCTATCTGAGCAGTAGCTACAGATACGCGATAGCTACTACATTGCTGTTAACAATGAACCGGAGAGGCAAATCTACCACCGTTAAACGCATCTGCAACAGGTGCTCCTTTTTCCTGCAAGGCGATTGGAGCTGCCTCCCAGCATGGACTAGCATGGGAACTAGATCGATCAGAGCCAACCATGCAAATGTATTTAATTCCGAGGCACTGCTAGGCACTGGTTGATGAACCAGAATGACTGCCACATTGTGCTTTCCTGGACACTCCCGCGACAACAAACCGGATACAGCCTGCATGTAAACACCCTGTCGAAAGAAGAATGAAATCCGATGGCTCTATCTGAAGGGGCACCAGCTGCTAAGAACATCGACATGCCGACAAGCCAAATAAAAAGCAGCATAGCATTGATGCACAGTTTTGGTCATCGTTGGTAGTCTTCTGTCCGGAGAATCTAGCGCATTCAGGCAAGCTTGAGCCTGATGCATACACAAAGGCAAATCAGTAATTGGACACGGGACGAATTAGAGGTATTACAATGTGCCTTATTATCGTTGACCCTGTTTTTCAGAACCGGGCGGACGTTCTATATCACCGCTAGAAGACGAGAAATCCTCGTCATCTTGTAACCAGAGCTTCCACAGAGAGTTCGACAGTTGGCTATTTCTGTATGCCTGGGTAATAATTTCCCTCTTCAGCTGAATTATATCGCTAAGTGGTGGGCGTCTTCCTTCCTTATATATTGACAGGGCAGAACTCAGTCGATTGACAAGCTTCGTCAGGGCTACTGTCCTTTCCTTCGTTGTATTCACGGTTAAAGAATACTCTGTCTGGAACTTCTCCGCAAACTCGCGCCACCATCTGCCTGTATTCATTTTCTCCCCAAGGATCTCAATTGTGCAAACCAAGTAGTCAAACATCATGAACAGAGAGGACAGCTTCATAAAAACGTTGCCAGCCTTGCATATGCTACACGGCACTGCGAGCTTTTGCGCTGCATAGCTTGCCAATAGTTCGGCTTCCGCCATGAGTTTTTCCACGTCTTCTGTCGTCAGAGAAGCCTTGGCAAAAAGGCTTCGCATAGTCATGTATGATTCCATCGGACTGTTAATACTTAAATCGAATGACAATGCAAACTCGTCACGGA
>NW_013570720.1:0-650 GCF_000499745.2 Eimeria mitis | reverse complement strand
CTCCGCCATGAGTTTTTCCACGTCTTCTGCCGTCAGAGAAGCCTTGGCAAAAAGGCTGCGCATAGTCATGTATGATTCCATCGGACTGTTAATACTTAAATCGAATGACAATGCAAACTCGTCACGGAAGCTTCTGCGGACGTCCTTCGGATTTACCGCTGGCAATCGCACAAAAGGATGCAGATGAATGTTACCAGTGTCAGAGGATTCCCCGACTCCAGAACTGGTTCCCTGCCCAACTGTAGCAGCTGAGCTCTCTACTCCTTCCAAAGCAGTGCGAACGGCGTCGTCCGCATGCCAACGCTGTTGCACTGCTTTCACCTTAGTTGACGGCATTGCAATCGCCTGGCCGACGCCTGCGGGGGCGGTCCAATGATAAACTCTCCCTGCATGATGGACAAACTTTCCCACAAAATATGCACTGGTCGGAGCTGGAAAAGCTGAGTCCACATCTGGGTGTCGCGAAGCAGAGCCCACTCCTGCTTGGTGGAAGGTGTGCTCATCCATGGGAGCTGAAGAGCCGTCGAGCCAGGCATCAGGAGTCACAGCGTATTCGGTGCTATATGCTCTGCTAACTAAGAAAGAGGGCGACGGCCTAGCAGCATCGTCAGCCCCATAAAATGTTGACGGCCGCACTGCAGTGGCAGAAG
>NW_013570719.1:8664-8878 GCF_000499745.2 Eimeria mitis | reverse complement strand
CTTCTTCGGGCTTCGTTGAGTCTCGTCACTTCCAGACAAGCACGCAGAAGGGGGACGCAGCAGCAGCAGCTGCTGCTGCAGAAACTGCAGCAGCAGCAGCAGCAGCAGCAGCAGAAGGTAAGACAGTGGAGGCGTCCACACCCACGGGGGATTCAAAGAACGACAGCAATGCTGAGAGCGTCACCAGCAACAGCAGCAGCAGCAACAAACATGA
>NW_013570719.1:7971-8564 GCF_000499745.2 Eimeria mitis | reverse complement strand
AGGTAAGACAGTGGAGGCGTCCACACCCACGGGGGATTCAAAGAACGACAGCAATGCTGAGAGCGTCACCTGCAACAGCAGCAGCAGCAACAAACATGACAGCAGCAGCAGCAGCAGCAGCAGCAGCAACAGTGACAGCAACACTGCACCAGGAGAAAGCTGCAGCAGCAGCACCCCAAACATCTCCCCCAACAGCACGAACAACAACCCCACCGACAACAGCAGCAGCAGCAACAGCAGCAGCAGCAGCAGCAGCAGCAGCAGCAGCAGCAGCAGCAGCAGCACGCGTGCGTGGTGGCAGGTGGAGTGGACGTGGTCGAGGGGTCTGGCGGCGGTGTGTGGGGCCTCCTTTGGTGCTTGGGTTATCTATGAAGTTGTACAGAGTGGTGAGGGTTGCTGCTGCTGCTGCTGCTGCTGTTGCTGCTGCAGGTGTTGCTGCTGCTGCTGCTGCTGTTGCTGTGCTGCTGTTCGCTTGCTGCTGCTGCTGCTGTTGCTTTGCTGCTGTCTCGCCTCGTCTGTTTCCACACCGTTCAAATGCCAAGGCTATTCCACACGCAGCAACAGCAGCAGCAGTTGCAGCAGCAGCAGTCGCA
>NW_013570719.1:7625-7871 GCF_000499745.2 Eimeria mitis | reverse complement strand
AGCAGCAGCACCCCAAACATCTCCCCCAACAGCACGAACAACAACCCCACCGACAACAGCAGCAGCAGCAGTTGCTGTATCGATTGCTGCATCTATCAGGCTAGCTGCAACTGCTGCTCTTTGTGTTGCTGCATTAAGTACAGTTGCTGCTGCTTCTGCAGCGCGAACTCCAGCTGTCTCATCTACTGCTGCTGCTGTTTCTGCTGCTGCTGCTGCTGTTGCTGCTGCTGCTGTTGCTGCTGCCGT
>NW_013570719.1:7082-7525 GCF_000499745.2 Eimeria mitis | reverse complement strand
GCAGCAGCAGCAGCAGCAGCAGCAGCAGCAGTTGCTGTATCGATTGCTGCATCTATCAGGCTAGCTGCAATTGCTGCTCTTTGTGTTGCTGCTTTAAGTACAGTTGCTGCTGCTTCTCCGGTGCGAACTCCAGCTGTTTCATCTACTGCTGCTGCTGTTTCTGCTGCTGCTGCTGCTGTTCCTGCTGCTGCTGCTGTTGCTGCTGCTGCTGCTGCTGCTGCTGCTGCAGACTTCAACTTAGCGAAGGCTGAGTGGCAGATGAGCCGAAAAATTAAAAACTTTTTTCTGGGGGAATACCCAAAGCCCAGTGCAGCGCTCGCCAGCAAATACAAGGCAAGGGTTTAGGGTTTAGGGTTTAGGGTTTGGGGTTTAGGGTTTAGGGTTTAGGGTTTAGGGTTTAGAATGTAGGCAGCTGTTGTGCTTAAGGAGGTGTGGATGTGGCC
>NW_013570719.1:6704-6837 GCF_000499745.2 Eimeria mitis | reverse complement strand
GCTGGACGTTGATAAGCGTGAGGCGAGAGAGAAAGAGAAAAAGAAAAAGAAAAAAAAATAATATTTTTTTGTTTTTTGTTTTTGTTTCTTTGTTTTTCTTTTGTTTGTCTTTGTTGTTTTGTCTCCTTTGTTG
>NW_013570719.1:5369-6604 GCF_000499745.2 Eimeria mitis | reverse complement strand
AAATACAAGGCAAGGGTTTAGGGTTTAGGGTTTAGGGTTTGGGGTTTAGGGTTTAGGGTTTAGGGTTTAGAATGTAGGCAGCTGTTGTGCTTAAGGAGGTGTGGATGTGGTTGCTGCTGCGGTGTCTTTGTTGCGCGCTTGGGGCGGTGTTCGCAGCAGCAGTTTACTGCTGCTGCTGCTGCTGCTGCTGTTGCAGCAGCAGCTTCTGCTGCAGCTGTTGCTGCAGCTACAGCAACTTCTGCTGCTGTTTCTGCTGCTGCTGCTGCTGCTGTATTGTTTGTGTATGAGGGGTTGTTTGTGGGGGGTGTGGGGCCGCAGACTGGGCTGTCTAGGGAGATAGAAGATGAGCTCGCTCTGTACTTTATACAGCTGGACGTTGATAAGCGTGAGGCGAGAGAGAAAGAGAAAAAGAAAAAGAAAAAAAAATAATATTTTTTTTTGTTTTTTGTTTTTGTTTCTTTGTTTTTTTTTTGTTTGTCTTTGTTGTTTTGTCTCCTTTGTTGTTTTGTCTCCTTTCTTCTTTTCTATTCATCTTTGTCTTTGCTTCTTCTCGGTTTTTGTTTTGTTTGTGGTTTTATATTTATTTATTTATTTACTATTATCGTTTATTTATTGTTTATTATATTTATTATATATTGTTTTTGTTTTTTAATTTATAATATATTATTATATAATATTATATATTTGCATTTGTTTGTATTTTTGTTTTTTTTTTTTTTTGTTTTTTCTTCCTCTCCCTTTTCGTCTTCTCCGTATTCCAGTAGCAGCTCATCAGCAGCAGCAGCATCAGCAGCAGCAACAGCAACAGCAGCAACAGCAGCAGCAGCACCAGCAGCAGCAGCACCAGCAGCAGCAGCAGCAGCAGTTTTTTTGTTTTGTGTTTGCATGCGGTGTCTGCAGCAAATGGAGTCCGCCGAAGCGACGCCTTAACACTTGCAGGCAGTGTATGTCTCTTCTTTTTATTTTTTTTTCTTTTTATTTTTTTTTTCTTTCTTTTTGTTTATTCTTTTTGTTTCTTTCTTTTTGTTTCTTTTATTTTTTTTTGGTTTTTTCTTTTTCTTCTTTTTATTTCTTTTTGTTTCTTTCTTTTTGTTTCCTCTTTAGCTCTCTTCGTTTTGTTTTTTTCTTTTTGTTTCTGCTTTGTGCTTTTTCTTTTTGTTTTTTCTTTTTGTCTCTTCTTTCTTCTTTTTGTTTCTTCTTTTCGTTTCTCCTTTTTGTCTCCTTGTTCTTCTCCT
>NW_013570719.1:4591-5269 GCF_000499745.2 Eimeria mitis | reverse complement strand
TTTTTGTTTATTCTTTTTGTTTCTTTCTTTTTGTTTCTTTTATTTTTTTTTGGTTTTTTCTTTTTCTTCTGTTTATTTCTTTTTGTTTCTTTCTTTTTGTTACCTCTTTAGCTCTCTTCGTTTTGTTTTTTCTTTTTGTGTCTGCCTTTTGTTTCTTCTTTTTGTTTCTTCTTTTCGTTTCTTCTTTTTGTCTCCTTGTTCTTCTCCTCTCTCCATGCTACCTCTCTTCTCTTTTTCTTTTTTATTTATTTATATTTTTTTTTTTTCTTTTTGTCTCCTCGCTGCTGCAGCTCGGCTTCAATACAAAAAGCAAAATCTGCGCGGACTTCGTTCAAAGCGGAAAAGGCAGAGGCATAGTCAGCTACCCAAGCATCAGCAGCAGCAGCAGCAGCAGCAGCAGCAGCAGCAGCAGCAGCAGCAACAGCAGCAAAAGCAGTAGCAGCAGCAGCGATAGCAGCAGTAGCAGCAGTATAAGCAACAACGGCAGCAGCAGCAGCGTCAACTGCAACAGGAGCAGCAGCAGCAGCATGGCTAGTAGCAGCAGCAGCAGCAGCAACATGGCTAGCAGCAGCAGCATGGCTAGCAACAGCAGCAGCAGCAGCAGCAGCAGCAGCATGAGTGTAGCAGCAGTGGAGACTGAACGAGTTTTGTTTTTTTGTGTTTGTGGTTTTTTTTCTG
>NW_013570719.1:4042-4495 GCF_000499745.2 Eimeria mitis | reverse complement strand
TATATATATATATATATATACATATATATATATATATATATATATCTGTCTTGTTGTTTGTCGTTATCTTTCTTGCTTGTTGCTCTGTTTATGTTTATATACATCATTTGCATTTCTTTGTTTTTTTTGTTTTTATTTTCGTTTGTGGTTTTCTGCCTTTTCTCTATTTCAGCCTTCTCATCTTTATGCTGCAGTTGCTGCTTGCTCCGCCTCCTCCTTCTGCTGCTGCAGCTTCTGCTGCTGCTGCTTCTGCTGCTGCTGCTGCTGCTTCTGCTGCTGCTGCTGCTGCTGCTGCTGCGGTGCGTGCTGGGGTGTACGTACACCTCAGTGTCTGTGTTTTTGCCTCGCAGGAAGTGGGAGAGCTGATAGAGGCCCTCCTCATCTATGAAGAAACACACCCAGAAGAAGCTGCTGCATACATCCAGCAGCAGCAGCAGCAACAGCAGCAAAAGG
>NW_013570719.1:3608-3942 GCF_000499745.2 Eimeria mitis | reverse complement strand
TCTGCTGCTGCTGCTGCTGCTGCTGCTGCGGTGCGTGCTGGGGTGTACGTACACCTCAGTGTCTGTGTTTCTGCCGCGCAGGAAGTGGGCGAGCTGATAGAGGCCCTCCTCATCTATGAAGAAACACACCCAGAAGAAGCTGCCGCATACATCCAGCAGCAGCAGCAACAACAGCAGCAAAAGGAGCAGCAGCAGCAGCAGCAGCAGCAGCAGCAGGAGCAGGGACAGCAACAGGAGAAGCAGGATCAGCAGCAGCCTGGGCAGGAGCAGCAGCAGGAGAAGCATGATCAGCAGGGGCAGCAGCAGGATCAGCAGCAACAGCAGCAGCAGGAGC
>NW_013570719.1:2424-3143 GCF_000499745.2 Eimeria mitis | reverse complement strand
TTTTTTTTTTTTTTTTTTTTTTTTTTTTTTTTTTTTTTTTTTTTTTTTTTTTTTTTTTTTTTTTCTTTCTTTCTTCTCTGTCGCCTTTTTCTCTTTTATCTCTTCTCTTTGTTTGTCTCCTCTGTCTCCTTTCTCTTCTATTTGTTTGTCTCCTTTGTCTCCTTTATCTTCTATTTTTTTGTTTCTTTTGTCTCTTCTTTTTATCTGTCTCCTTTGTAAACCGCTTTGTCTCTTCATCATCTGCCCCACATATTTTTTTTTATTTTATTTTGCTTTTTTTCTTTTTTTGTCTCCTTTTATATTTATCTCCCTATTCTCACTTCAGCCTCAACAAATACCTTAAAGACAGCAGCTTATATCACTAAGGATGCACTGTGTTGCTGCTGCTTTGCTGCTGCTGCTGCTGCTGCTGCTGCTGCTGCGTTGCTGCTGCTGCTTTGCTGCTGCTATACCTTCACAGAGACCCACAGCATGGGCAATCCCTCCACTGGAGCGTTTGCAGCAGTCTCTGGTTTCTCCCCTACAGCAGCAGCAGCAGCAGCAGCAGCAGCAGCAGCACGACCAGCAGCAGCAGCAGCAGGATGCTGGGGACGGTGAGGAGAGTGAAGAGGAGAGGAAAGAGGCTCTGCTGCTGCGTCTAGCGATGATAGAGAGAACCCTCAAAGACCTAAAGGACCTTGCATCCAGGCAAGCCGCATGCAAACAAAGTTTGGGGCTTT
>NW_013570719.1:2165-2324 GCF_000499745.2 Eimeria mitis | reverse complement strand
AGCAGCAGCAGGATGCTGGGGACGGTGAGGAGAGTGAAGAGGAGAGGAAAGAGGCTCTGCTGCTGCGTCTGGCGATGATAGAGAGAACCCTCAAAGACCTAAAGGACCTTGCATCCAGGCAAGCCGCATGCAAACAATGTTTGGGGCTTTGATTCTGCC
>NW_013570719.1:1943-2100 GCF_000499745.2 Eimeria mitis | reverse complement strand
ATATATATGTATATATATATATATATATATATATGTATATATATATATATATATATATATATATATATACAAACGGAGCTCTTCTGCACAATGCGTTGCGTATAGTACGTCCCCTTGTATATGTGTATATCTGGCTGTATCTGGGGTGTATATACAC
>NW_013570719.1:934-1884 GCF_000499745.2 Eimeria mitis | reverse complement strand
TTTTTTTTTTTTTTTTTTTTTTTTTTTCATTCTTTTTTATGTATAGACGAGGGCTTTCCCCAGCTGAGAGCGAAAGGAGAAAAGACCTCCAGTCAGAACAAAAAGAAATACAAAAAAACCTAAATGATATTCACTTCTCTTCATCATAAACATAAACATATACAGGGGCCCCCCCACAATACAACCACCACCAGCGAGCACCACCACCACCGCCGCAACGGGGGGGGCCCCCCGTACCCTGGGGCCCCCTCTGCACGCTGCTGAGTCTCTGAAGAGACCTTGCGGGGCCCCCACAGCCTCCTGGGGGCCCCCCGCACATGAAGGGGCCCTTCACCGGGGGGGCCCCCAGGGGGGAGAGGGGAAGGAGAGGGGCCCCTGGGTACTGGTATGCGTGGCAGCTGTATTAGTTTTGTTGTTTTTTTTTCAACTGTAACAGCACAATGTTTAGCATAGAAGAGTCTTCGTAATATTTAATTGATAGATGGATGAGAGAGAGAGAGAGAGAAAGAGAGGAGAGGTAGCTGCTGCATAGTCTGCTGCTAGCGGGAGAGAAAAAAAAAAAATAAAAATATAAATGATATGTTAAACTCCTTACCCCAGCATTAGAGGGGATACACTCGAATGCATGTACTGCGGTGTATATACAGCACACAAAAGAGCACAGACAGATACTCTTCCTCTGGCTTGCTAGCTAGCTAGCTAGCTAGCTAGCTAGCTAGCTAGCTAGCTGTATGTAGCGCAGCAACAGCTAGCTAGCGTTGAGCTGCAGCTGTGGCTAGCTAACGGGGTGGTGTATACACAGCTTGCTGACACCACTAAACCCTAAACCCTAAACCCTAAACCCTAGCAAACCAGAGGAGGATGTTATATGCACAAGGAGGAAGCTACGTGGCTGCAGGTTGGGGGGGCCGCATCCCATAAGAGTTTTAATTGTTTTATATTATTTTATT
>NW_013570719.1:676-834 GCF_000499745.2 Eimeria mitis | reverse complement strand
TTTATATTATTTTATTTATTTTTTATTTCTCTGTGTATTATATTTTTTTTTTTTTTTTATTTCTCTGTTGATTTCTTCTTTATTTTTATATTTCAATTGGATAGCCAAATGAATGTTCAAGGGCTGCTGCATGCAGTGGTGATGCTCATCCATTTCCT
>NW_013570719.1:0-576 GCF_000499745.2 Eimeria mitis | reverse complement strand
GTATACACAGCTTGCTGACACCACTAAACCCTAAACCCTAAACCCTAAACCCTAGCAAACCAGAGGAGGACGTGATATGAACAAAGCTACGTGGCTGCAGGTTGGGGGGGCCGTACCCCATAAGAGTTTTAATTGTGTGTTATATTATTTTTTTTATTTTTTTTTATTTCTCTGTGTATTATATTATTTTATTTATTTTTTTTATATATCTGTTGATTTCTTCTTTATTTTTATATTTCAATTTGATAGCCAAATGAATGTTCAAGGGCTGCTGCATGCAGTGGTGATGCATGCAAAGAACTTTCACTCCTCCATTTCTTATGATTATATTTATTGCTGCATAGCACAGCAGCAGCAAACGCTGCGATACAGGGTTGACTGCCCCCTGCAAGCTGTACGTTGCTTATAGGATGTTGTTTTCTTTATTTCTGTATGCATGCAGTGTGGTCGCTGCGGGTGAAGTGAATGCATGCACAGCAGCCACATAGAGTGTCAATGCATGCAGCAATGGGGCTTGGTTGTGCATGCATATGAACTTGCGGTGCAGCACGAGCTGCAGCAAGCTGCCTCCTCCCC
>NW_013570718.1:8599-8741 GCF_000499745.2 Eimeria mitis | reverse complement strand
GCTGCTGCAGCAACGGGACGGAGAGGAGACAGATGTAGACGGAGCAGCAGCAGCAGCAGCAGCAGCAGCAGCAGCAGCAGCAGCAGCACCATCATATCGAGGAGGCAGACACAGCCCAGCGAACCCCGAAGGCACTAACGCG
>NW_013570718.1:7921-8184 GCF_000499745.2 Eimeria mitis | reverse complement strand
AAATTCGCTGTGTGGGGATTTCGGTGGTAGGGGGCAGCAGCTCTCTATGTATCCTGCTGCTGCTGCTGCTGCTGCTGCTGCTGCTGCAGCTGCTGCCGCAGTGGCCGCAGCAGCGGCGCACGTCTCCTGCAGCAGCTCCCTCCAGCAGCCCCTCAGCTGCAGCAGCAGCACGAGCAAAAGCAACAGCAGGGGGCAGCAAGGCGCTGCTGCAGCAACGGGACGGAGAGGAGACAGATGTAGACGGAGCAGCAGCAGCAGCAGCA
>NW_013570718.1:3648-4759 GCF_000499745.2 Eimeria mitis | reverse complement strand
GCTGCAGATGCATGCACCGGCTGCACCTCTCCCTGCTGCCCCTCCTGCTGCTGCTGCTGCTCGTGCTGCTGCTGCTACTGCTGCTGCTGCTGCTGCTGCTGCTCGGACTCCTCCTGCTGCTTCTCCCCTTTCTGCTGCTGCTGCTGTTGCTGCTGCTGCTGTGTCGCCCCCGCCGGCCCCGACGAGGCGCCCTCTCTATCTCTGCATGCATTTGTTGCTGCGTCCTATAGCGTAGCTCCTGCTGCTGCTGCTGCTGCTGCTGCTGTATCTGCTGCTGTAGCTGCTGCTGTTGCTGCTGTAGCTGCTGCTGTTGCTGCTGCTGCTGCGGGTCTTCTTTCAGCAGCAGCAGCATCTGCATCGCGCAGTTTTTTACTTGGCTATCAAAGACAGCAGCTGCAGCAGAAGCAGCTGCTGCTGCAACAGCAGACAGCTCACCTGGTTGCTGCTGCTGCTGCTGCTGTTGCTGCTGTTGCTGCTGTTGCTGCTGCTGCAGCTGCTGCATTTCACCCTGTACCGGCCCCTCTCCTATTACACCTGAGGCCGTCATTGCTTCAGCTGCTGCTGTTGCTGCTGCTGCTGCTGCTGCTCGTGCTGCTGCAGCAGGGGAGACAGCCATTGCTTGATTGGGTCTGCTGCTGGTTTGAGTTGCTGCAGCAGCTTTCGCGCTGCTGCTGCTGTCCATGTATGCTGCTCTTGTCTTGCTTCTAGTTTTGTTTCAGTGTTATTGCTGCTGCTGTTGCTGCTGCTGCTGCTGCTGCTGCTGTTGCTGCTGCTGCTACGTCTTTGCTGCTGTTTCTTCTGGTGGCGCCATTGTCTCTGCACTGCCGCCTGCGCAGCTGAAATGCTGCAGCAGCTGCTGCTGCTGCAGCAGGCGCTGCTGCTGCTGCAGTTGCTGCTGCTGCTACGGTCGGGTCGCTGCTGCTACTCCAGCTGATGCTGCTGCTGCAGTTCTTGCTGCTGCTGCAGTTGCTGCTGCTGCTGCAGTTGCTGCCAATTAGATCTCCCGGCTCTCTAAGCCGCGTGCTGCAGGTGCCGCTGTTGCGGCTGCAGCAGCAGCTGCTGCTGCAGCAACCGCAGCAGCAGCAGCAGCAGCAGCAGCAGCAGCAGCAAC
>NW_013570718.1:3128-3548 GCF_000499745.2 Eimeria mitis | reverse complement strand
TGCTGCTGCCCTTGTTGAGGGTGTTGCTGCCACTAGGAAACAGCAGCTGCGTGAGCTGCAAAGACAGCCGCTAGCGCTTTATAAATAACAAATATAATTTATAAATTAAATATAAATTAAAATAATAAATATTTATAATTTATATTAAATAATAAAAAAGAAAAAACAGAAAAAAAAAAAAGAAAAAAAAACATAAACACCCTCGTCTCACTCCTGGGGCCTCAGCAGCAACCCTTGGGGGCCCCCCCCTCTCTGCGGTGCCGGTAGGATATAGGGGGCCCCCAAAAGAAATAATAAAATAAAATTATAATTTAAATAATAAAAATATATTCAAATACAAAGATGCAATGAACTAGACACTGCTGCTGCTGCTGCTGCTGCTGCTGCACACAGCGCTGGGGGGCCCCAGGCACAGTAAGA
>NW_013570717.1:7723-8298 GCF_000499745.2 Eimeria mitis | reverse complement strand
AATAAACTAGGGTTTAGCGTCTCTGAGGGTTTCTGAGGGTTTAGCGTTTATGAGGGTTTATGAGGGTTTACGAGGGTTTACGAGGGTTTATGAGGGTTTATGAGGGTTTAAGAGTAGATAAGCTTCACTCCTTTGCGAGTATTCATGCCCTAGCTGTTTACCTATCATCTACAAATGCCTACAAGTACCTATAAAGCAATAAACTAGGGTTTAGCGTTCCTAAGGGTTTATAAGGGTTTATAAGGGTTTATAAGGGTTTAGGGTTTACGAGTAGATAAGCTTCAATCCTTTGTGAGTGTTCTTGCCCCATCTATTTCCCTAAAACCTATAAGTGTTTTTTAACGATAAACTAGGGTTTCTGAGGGTGTATAAGGGTGTATAAGGGTTTATAAGGGTTTATGAGGGTTTAGGGTTTATGAGGGTTTACGAGTAGATAAGCTTCAATCCTTTGTGAGTGTTCCGGTCCCAGCTGCTTCCCCACCCCGCCAGGCCCCCTAATAACAAGAGGAACACTAAACTGTCCTCCTGATGTGGCTCGCAGCATCCCCGCGTTGTTAGCTATTTGGTTGAATGCT
>NW_013570717.1:6373-7534 GCF_000499745.2 Eimeria mitis | reverse complement strand
TTTTTTTTTTTTTTTTTTTTTTTTTTTTTTTTTTTTTTTTTTTTTTTTTATATATTTAGGGTTTTCGTTTTGTTTTTAGTTTGTGTTTGTGTTTATGTTTGGGTTTGTATTTGTTTATGTTTGGGGTTTTGTTTTTGTTTTTGTTTATGTTTATGTTTATGTTTATGTTTGGGTTTGTATTTGTTTATGTTTGGGTTTGTATTTGGGGTTTTGTTTATGTTTATGTGTTTATGTTTATATTTGTTTATATTTGGGGTTTTGTTTATGTTTGTGTTTATATTTGGGTTTATGTTTGTGGTTGTGGTTGTGGTTGTGTTTATATTTGGGTTTGTGTTTGTATTTGTGGTTGTGTTTATGTTTGTATTTGTGTGTCGCGACGAAACACTAAACCCTAAACCCTAAACCCTAAACCCTTAAACCCTAAAACCCTCTCCTGGAGGGCAGTATATTATCCTGTGTATGTGTATTTAAGGGTTTAGGGTTTAGGGTTTAGTGTTTATTGTCTCCTTGCGAGTCGTGTCATACACCCCGTTCATGCCACCTCCCCCTCTATATTTTAGGGTTTAGGGTTTAGGGTTTAGGGTTTAGGGTTTAGGGTTTACCTATGACACAAACCCTCGGGTCTCGCTGCATCTCCTCAGCCATCGCCATGTGGAGGGCCTGATAAAGAGAACGCTTCACCGTCCACTCCTTCACACTCTTGCCGTTCACAAACTCACCAGAAACCACAGCTTCACCCTGTATATACACCACAAACCCTAAACCCTAAACCCTAAACCCTAAACCCTGAACAATGAAGCCTGAAGCCTGAACCCTGAACCCTGAAGCGTGAACCCTGAACTCTAAACACTAAAACCTAGACCAGGCACTCTAAACCCTAAACCCTAAATCCTAAACCCTAAACCCTAAACCCAACACTCTAAACCCTACACCCTAAACCCTAAACCCTAAACCCTACACCCTAAACCCTACACTCTAAACCCTCAAAGCCTAAAGCATAGAAACACTACACATTAAACCCTAGACTTTCGTATATTAAACACTCAGTTTTTCTGTATACGAATGATGTATCAATAAATCTAAACCCTAAACCCTAAACCCCAAGAACACTAACACACAAACCCTAAACCCTAAACCCTAAACCCTGGCAGTAGACGGCAA
>NW_013570717.1:2714-4841 GCF_000499745.2 Eimeria mitis | reverse complement strand
GGAGTTGTCGGCCGCCGCTCGGGGAGTTGGAAGCCTCAGCCCTACATACAAGTGTCTGCGTCCCCTTCTTCATCTAGAAAAGATAAAAATAAAAAAAATAATATTATTCATTTAATTCAACTCTTTTTTATTGCTATTTTCAGGTGTACGTACACCCCACGCACTGCACAGCCAAGCAGCGGTAGCAGAGTTACAGACATCACCAAAACGAGAGAAGATGCTGCATGCATTTAATTTATTTTCATTTGCCAATATTAATTTATTTATTTTTATTTATTTATTATAATGTTATTCCTTTATACCCTCGAGATATCGCTGGAGAGCGAGAACCCCAGCCCCCTCTTACACTAGTGGGGTGTACGTACAGCTCGTACACAGCCGCTACACAACTTCATTTGAGTTTCACTTTATTCACTTTTATTAATTAGTTATTTCGGGGCCATGCAGAGCTACAACTTTCCCAGCGCTGCATACAGTCAACCCCCATCGTGGGGTCAGCACCTCTAGCTAGCCACAGCTAGCTACAGCTAGCTACAGCTAACGAAAGCTGGCCGGGTTTAGGTATAGTTAAGAAGGAAGAGGATGAGCTGAGAAGGATATCGGTGGAACCTCTTAAAAAGTAGAAGCGGAGTGTGCCAGCCCCCAACGGAGCCCCCAAAAAGAACAGACCCCAGCGCTAGGAACGTAGCTTTCTCTGTGTGATGCTAATTTTTTTATTTTTACCTGCATGCATTCTGGCTGCTGCGGGCCCCACAAATGCTTAGCAACTATCTACAGTGTCTGTGCATGCAGTAACGGGGGCTTGGTCGTGCATGCATGTGGGTTTGCCTTGCAGCGCGTGCTGCAGCAAGCTGAGTAGAAACGGGTATCAGGCCGTCTCCTATCTGCTATACACAGGCCCATGAGCCGCCTTTTTCATGCCGTTTAGTTAGTCTTTAGTATTTTGACTCTGTTGCAGCTAGCGGCAGTTCTTGGATAAGATGGGGGGCTCTGGCAACAAGAGAACAAATGTGAAAAAGATTTATCATATATATTCTTTTGTTATAAAGTATAACAAGAAGACAAGTAACAAACTAGAGCAGCAAGACTTCGAGCAGCATCGCCAGAAAAACAAAACACGAGATGTTGGGTCCTAAGCAAAGCGCCGCAGGGTGTCGGCACCAAAGAGGGTGAAACTCAGAAACCAGGTTCTATTAGCCTCAGCCGTGTTCTTACATATTTGTACTTCTATATAATTCTGCAATAACATTCAGTGGATTTATACAGTGCGCCTACCTGCCTGCTTCGCGCAGCCCGTGGAGCTCGGCCTCGTTGTTAGTAGAAAAGGAGAGAATGATCAGTAAGGCTGTGAGAGGAAAATCTGAGAGCAGCTTAGGAGCGAGCACTACTACAGTGATATGTGGGGGTTACGTTCGAGTCGTTAGAAACATGTTCTGGGTGTGTAAGTGAACGGCGCGCATGCGGCCGAGGCCTACGTGGGGGAAGCAAAGAAACACTTCGCCCCATGGAGCTTTCTTTTTTTCGATCCAGTGTATATTGTTTAACTCGGAGAGCTCCATGGATCCCCAGAAAGCTGGAGAGATATCAAGTTGTTACTAACGCGTTGCGTGAATTCATGAAGCGGCTTAACATCAACCAGAGTATGAGCGACGCGAAGCAGCCAGAGGCTAACTATCAACCGCAGCTCAGAGAGTGGCAAGACAGCTGACACTTCGTAGGTAGCCTGTTACTCTTACTCAGTAGAATTCATCAAAGTTGTTTGACTTTCTGCTCTGTACAATATATGCCTCGAATATAGTTTTGCAGCTCCCCATAGAAACGCTCGCCTCGGCTGCGTCGATGCATGCTGAAGCAATGACCCGACGTTAGACCTGGCTGTTGGAGGCAACCCCCACTCTTCAGCAGCAGGGAGCTCACCACAGCTATTTGCTGCGTCTCTCCAGAACGCATGCGTAGTGAACACTCACTACAATCACCAGCTCAACTGCAAGCCGGAAAGTTGTATCGTCCGCGGTGGCGCATTCCCTAGGGCATGGAAGAGGATCCTGTACGGGGCTGCAGTTGAAATTTTATTATGCATGCAAAGTGGAGATGTAAAATCAAGATGAATTCGTGCAGTTGTATGCA
>NW_013570717.1:916-2614 GCF_000499745.2 Eimeria mitis | reverse complement strand
TAATTACAGCAACTGTGGCGCATGCTCTCGCCCTAAACTTTGAGATATCTTTTAATGGTATGTGATAAAGTTGGGACTTAGTCGGGAGAATGAAGAACAGCAGAAAAGTAGAACAATAACTTACAGAGGCGTTCTGATGCTTCAGGGTCTAATCTTTTGTGGGCTTGGTAAGCCCACAAGCCCAAGCCCCAACGCGCCCCTCAGGCAGCACTGTACGTAGGAAAAGCGATACTGTTTTCTTGCAGGAGAAACTCTGAGACTTTGGGCTTTCTATCTTGCTGTTTAAATAGTTAAATTATAAAGTATTGTGCTCGTATGAATGTAGTGTTTGCGTGTTGAGACTAGGATACAGGGAGTACCCGGCAGGCCAAGATACTCTGCAGTCGGGCCGTAGGGTACTCTCCTACGTGTAGTTGTCAGAGAAACTAGGAATCGTTCAGATCGAGTTTAAGAGAGATGATATATTCTTGAATAAAACTTTTATAACCTGCTTTATTCTAAGCCAAGAGCCGTACTGAGGGGGTCCCCCTTCAGTAGCTCTGCGTCCTGCCCGCAGTCCCTTTCATAGTTTTAATAGATCCACTGGCTACCGTTGCGGAGAGCCGCTTGTGAGGGTGAGATCCACCTCCCCCTTGGGTCCTGAGAGCCCCAGGGTGCAGGCACCGCCTTGTTGTGATGCTGCGGGGGCTTGAACACAGCATGAAGAAAACACAGAAAATATCCATTCGAAAATCTATCACAGTGGGCTGGGAATCTCGCAGTAAGCGGCATCTCCTAAGCCTCGCATGTTGCGGAGAGAGCTGCATGGAGCCGGTGCTCGATGCCACTGGATATGTCTGATTCAGGCACATGTTCTGAATAAGAGAAGCAGAAAGTATCTGCAATATGCAAAGCGTTTCCTCAGCCTACGCGCACTCTTTCTTGTCTTGCGCTGCTTAGCTTTAACGGGTTTCTGCTGTTTGAGGGAGCGAGGGGGGGGCAGGCGTAGCAGGACCCGCCGGAGGTTGGTAGTATGTCGAGATTCGTGTGCATGTTGGCTACTGACTTAGAGTGCCTGGCTGTTATCTTCGGTGAGAACGCATGCACTCGAAGGGGGGTGGGCCTTCTCTCGATCTGGGGTTGCTCTGCAGCAAGCGTTGCATGAGGAGATGCTGCAACCCAGGAAAGCGGTTTGTGTAAAGTTGCTACGTGTGTCTCTTCTACTGGGCAGGCTGCCTACTAGGCATTCAGCCATTTTCTACAGAGCTAATGCATGCAGTAAATGGGGCTTAGTTATGCTCGCATGTGGGGTTGTGTTTGAGCACTGGTTGCAGCGAGGTGCGTTGCAGCTTCTTTCAGCAAGCCTTATACAACCAGCCCCAGGCCCCTGCCCTGCTGGGCCCAGGGTTTCTTAGCATGAGGAAGAAATCAGCTGCATTTTCTAGAGAAGTTGTGACGAGAATTTTTTTTTCTTTAGCTGCTCAGGACGGTGCTCGGGTAAGATCGATGACTCTCGCTACAAGCTCACCCTTTCACCGCCGGCACAGGGCCGGCGGGGCCCTGTACTGCTGAGCTCAGGGGGTCTATAGATAACAGGAGAGGTCAGCATGCTTGAGAGGAGCTCATGCATGAAATATTTTGGGTGTATTGGGGTTGTTGGCTTTCCTAGGCTTCTACGGCCATAGATACACTCCACGGAGGGCCCTTTTATAGTGCTTC
>NW_013570717.1:0-816 GCF_000499745.2 Eimeria mitis | reverse complement strand
CGCAAAGGTATTGAGTTAGTTTCCTGGGTGTTTACTTTAAGAGGAAAACAAACATCACTTGATAGGAAACCAATCGTCATATGGGGGCTGAAACCTTCTGCTGTATGCTCAGCTCAGTGGCTGCGGCGGCACGGTGGAGCGGTGCAGCGGTAAGTATAGGAATAAGGAAATTGTTTTCTTCTTTTTGGGTATTTAATTCTTAATTTATTTAATTTTATTAGACTTATTAGGGAGAATACTCCACAAAAAGAGCCGTTTTAATCGGGATTCTCGCTGTACATACACTGCACAGGACCCGGGCAGGGGGGAGGGGTAGTAGTCGGCGCTGGCTCAGCGATTGAAAATAAGGAAATATGTTTGAAATAAATAGTCAGAAATAAAATAATAAAATAGTTTAAATGAAATGTTTCAGAAATATCAATAAACTAACGCCAAGAGCTCCTGGTGTACATACAGCAGGCTGGTAGGAAGCACGTGGCGCGGCTCCATCACCGAGGTAGACGAGAGAGTTGAAGGATAAAAGAAATAAAATTTGAGTCAATTTGCACAGTTTTTGTACTTTTATAAATACTTTATTTTGTGTTTTTTTGTGTGCAAAAGGATTTATCAGGGGTCGAGACACCCGGCTGCTAGCTGCGGCTCCAGCTGCTGCTGCAACACAGCGTGGCGGTGAGAGTTTTGTGGTTTCTAGTTCTGTTAATAAATTATTTTCTTTTTAGAGAATAAAATTTACAAACATTTCAGCCAAAAAAAACAAAAAAACTTTTAAACTTCTTCTTCCACTTCTCTGTTGCTGCGGCGATTGCAGCAATACAA
>NW_013570716.1:3656-8030 GCF_000499745.2 Eimeria mitis | reverse complement strand
ACTGAAGCGCAGCCTGTAGCGTGATCTAGCGGAGGCCGGTAATTGTGTTTCTAGTTGCATGCACGCTGGCAACTGACCCAGATTTAGATGCTACGGCCGCCGCAGGTGCAGCGGAAGTTGCAGCGCCATCTTCGGCTTCTGTAAAATCGCCATCAGCAGCTGCATTACCACCTCCAGCAGCTGCAGAAGGACTTTCAAAACCTAAATCATCACCGTCCGCAGCTGCATCAGCACCTTCGTCAGCTGCATTAGCACGTCTGCCGCCATCAGTTGCCTCCTTTGAGCTTTCGAGAGTCTCTGTCAGCCAAACAAGCCAGAAGTTAACCTGGGCCAAGGCAATCTCCTGCAGTTGCAGCATCTGGTCAATTATCAACAGCCGCTGCCCCTTTGCGACGGCCGATGCAGCGGGCTCGGCTTCGTTGACCCTGTCGAGGAGCATGCGAAGACTTTTGATGTGCCGCTCCCGCGACCTGCTAATCTTTTCTCTGCCTAACCTATCCTGAACGGCCGATAGTTCTCTATAAATTGCATATATATTTGCGTCAATGCTGCCCCTTTCTGTTCTTCCCAACAAAGAGAATAATGCTGTGGTCTCAACCAAGGACAAACAGAAAAACGTCGTTACGCACTTGACACTAAGATCGGGAGGCAACTGCTTCACCAGAGGCTCGCCAATCGCTATAACTCGAGCCGATTCAACGGTATAACGGTGAGCACACTCCAACAATCCTCTGTGACGAGAGACCGCGTCACCTCGCCGGCAGAAGCAGCAGCCGCGGCAGCAGGCCGACCCTTCGCCAGCGCACCCCATGGCTCCCCCGGATCTTTATTCGTAGTCTATTCTGCTCCTGTCAAAAGTCTGAGTGTCACTCTGCTCTTTGTGGCGTTCGCCAAATACAAAGCACAGCGTAGCACCAAATACACTGCCGCAGCAGTAGCGATGGCTGCGACGACTGCAGTGCTAACCCCCCCAAACCGCCAATTCTGTCTCAGTGGAATGCTTTCTGAAGTAACAGGCAGCACAACCTCTCCGTGGGAGGCCTCCGAAGCACCGCCGCCCAAGTCGAGCAGCTCCAGCGCTCGGGCAGCGCCCGGTTCCATTGCAGATGCGGTCCGCATGGCTTCTCATGCTCTTAAGAAAGCCTACATTGAGCTGGGTGAGTGGCACAGGAAATCAGGGGAAAACTCCGGGAACGCGAAGCCAGGAGAAAAGGAGGATCACTGTATCGGCGCGGGGGTTGATCCAGTGTCAAACGATAGGCGTGCACCGTAGCGCCTCTGAAAAGCAATTTACTGTGCATGACCAAGAAAGAAGCGAGCTTATTTGACCATAGACATCATTTGAGGACGCCGGAGAACCTTGCATTCAGGACATGAAAGGGCATAAAACATGTGACAGCGGGCGTCGATAGCACGGCGGGCAGCTTGGAGATCCTTGGTGAGACACACGCACATGCGACGACAAAGCACGCATCAAATGGATATAATTAATATATTTGAGTGCTCATTCAATGAAAAATATGACATCCTCTGAACCGATTCCTCGCGAGAACCGTTCAGGGCGGCCTCACCGGCGAGGCAGCTTGTAATGCTGTGGGGTTCGGCAGAGCACTTCCATGTTTGCTAGAGATAATGCGATGGACATATATATATAGTTTTTAAAACTTTTTTTTCAATTGAAATAAGTACCAACTTATTTACACAATTTGACATAACACTAAGAAACAATAGCTGAAGAGGCAAATGTAGTCAAGGAATTTGCATCTACTCAGTGCTCAGCAATGTAAAGTAGACCCGATTCACTCCCTTTTTGCGGAGCAGGCTGGCTGGCCACACCCCATCGCATATAGTGCCGATGTCTTCGTGGATCGGCTTAACAGGTGTGCTCACTTTTTCCGCCGCTGGAGCCCGGTTACAGCCGAACGAGTGGCACAGTTAATTATTAATCACGTCTGAAAGCTCCATAGCTTTCTAAGAACCATCGTCGCCGACAGGGACCCGAAGTTCGTTAGCGCCTTCTGGCACATACTCATGCAACGGCGAACATACATAATTGGCTTGATTTTCTTGTTTGTGTGGAATGGGTTTATAATCCAACAATGCACTCGTCAACACGTTGCACTCCGGCAGCTCGGGCCTACATGAAGCGCCGCCAGCTGACCCGACGCTAGATCTCGCTGTTGGAAGCCAGCTCCAAATAAGCGCTGCCCCCGAGTTGCCCATACAGCTCGCAGCAGCACGAGAATGCACTATAAAGGCACAGGAACGCCAAGCCATAGACTAGGACAAAATGTGTTCACCAGTTATTACATTCAACTCAGGCGACTGGGTTCTAGTGGATTCGCGCGCCCTTCGTATAAAGAAAGAAGGCAAGCAGTCCAAAAAATCTCGCAGCACGGTGTGTAGGGCATTTTACTGTCTGCTCTCGGGTCAAGGGGCCGCCCTACATCATTGACCTACCTTCAACGTGGTGATATCCAATTACGGTCGGCCTCTTGAAATCTTTTCGGGAATATTCGTGGTTCTTTCGAACTCTGGAGGGGAAACTGCAGAATGCCCATAGGAATAGAAGGATCCAAGATTCTAGAAGCCCGCGTTACCACCCGTAGAGGCCACTGGAAGCACGAATACTCCGTGAAATGATCGGACAACCGTGAATCTGAGTGGGCTTCGGAAAATCGGTGGCGAGAAGCGATCCCCTCGGAGCATCCCCAAGCTCTTCTTGGCATCCGCCGTCGTCGTCGGCGTGCACTTTAGTGCCAGATATTACAATGCTGAGCCGGACGGGCACTTGGAGTTTACGTGGGGATTATGAAACATACTATGGAATTAAAGAGCATACAAACTCTAAAACAATGGTCTGTATTTGTTTCGGAATACAGACAAGACCCAGGATGCGCTGTGGCTGAGTCCTGGCCAGGGCTGGCAGCGTCACTGTCGGCATCGGGGTTGTCCGTATACAGGGACAAAGAGGGATAACTTTCTTGGAGAAAGATGTTTTATGCTCCTTCGAGGCATGAATCTGCGGTTGCCTGCAGGGAGACAGGCACTTTTTGTCGCGTAGTGCAATAAGATAACACATGTAGCGACTGAGATTGACTTAACCCACTATAAACTGCAAGGTTGTACTATTGTTCTCCTTCTGGCTCCCTCTTGAAAAGTATTGGAGTTGGAAGTGAACATCAGGACCTATTTTATTATGTTAAATTAAATTAGGGATTAATCATTGAGTGTAGTATTTGTATATACAGTGTGCACCGGCAAGGTAGGCATAGGACAGAGTAGTTGTAAAGCGCTCAGGGCCTGCGTTTGCGAGGGAAGGGGCAGCCTAGGTGGAGTTGCAGTGCACCGTGAGCGATGCAAGCCAACCTCACGTCTGCGCCCTAGGAAGCTTCAACCAAGCTTCCTTCCCTTCACGATTCACCTCTGTAAACACGTATGAGGCATTTGCACTTGCTTGCAGGCAACGTATCAAGGCCAAACGAATGTTCGCGTGCTGACTTCGGGCAGAACTGCTACAGAGACCAAGCTCCTGCAGCAACTCCAGCAGGTAAACTGCCCCGACAGAGTCGCTTGGCGCACTATACACAGCTGAACTGCAGCTGGTGCAGCTGCACAACGCAAGATGGTTACTGCAGCATCAGCAGCAGCAAGTTCTGCGTGCCGGCGATGCTCGATGCGCCTGCCTCAATTTGTGCGATTTCGCCTCCGCTAAGGCACCACGCGATTATGTGGCTATAAGTGGTTCCTCATGCTCTTTAGTCTGCAAATACACTCTATGCAATCTGGTAAGGCCAATTTCATTGCAGCAACACCAGCCGTGGAAGCAAGAGATCAGCCACAGCAGCACTCCCGCTGCGAGGCCGAAGGCACACCGTGAACCCCACTACGGATAACCTGTTGGTGCCCCGCCTGAAACATCTGGTTTTAGGGGGTTTAAACCAGTTTATTGGTTGAACCTGCCGGCAAGGAAGTCAAGAAAATCCATGTCAAACCTCTTTTGTGGCCTGTGCCTGCCTTTCCGCTACGACCAGCAGGCTGCCCGCCGGGACTGGTAGCACGCCGTGGTCATTGTTGCCCGTTCTCCTCCAAGGGTTTGAACACAAAGTCCTTTTCGGCCTTCAAATACAGTTTAGGACTGAATAAACCCCATTTAGCAGTAGGCGATGCGGGAAAACTTCTTTTTCAGAGGGGATCCATTGCCGATGGATGCTTAGGGACCACCGTCCCCGACGCAGTTGTGCTCCTCTCCTTCTGCCCCTACGTCTTCCGCCCTTTCCTCCGATTTCCTGTCTTATTATCCAGCCCCAATGTAGCTTGGCTTAATATTACGAGGATCCATGCAAGTCGCACCAGCAGTGGAGCCGGGCGATG
>NW_013570716.1:1722-3622 GCF_000499745.2 Eimeria mitis | reverse complement strand
TTACGGCAGTGTACCTAGTGCTCCGCTGCGCTGTGTATTTGGTCAACGCCAGCAAGAGCAGGGTGGCACTGAGATTTCTGGCAAAAGCAGAAGAGACAACAAGGAAAGAGGCAGGAGAGCCTTGCACGGTTCAGGACGATGATCAGCCTGAAGCAGCAGCTGGTGCTGCTGGGGTCGAGCGAGAGGGAGAAGTTCTTGTCAAAGATGAGTTGTTGGAGCGTGCTCGGCAGTATGTCGCAGAACTGGCGAACCTTCTAAGTGGAAACGAGTGGGTGTTTCTGCAGCTGGATCGTGACATGAGAGCCAGGCTCGTTGCAGAGTTTTTATGTCTATCTTTGGTAGAGGTCTCCGCTTTGCTCTCGCTGTTGGGAAGAGATGAGAGGGCCGGCATAGAAGAAACAATACCTTCAATATCCACCGCAATAGGGCCCGTCTACATTAGCCTTTGCGGGTCAGGCCTTACCCAATCACGGCGCCGGCATCTGAAATTTCTTCTCTCGCTCCTCGGCAGCCTCCCAAATGTTGAGCCGGCTGCATCGACACTCTCCATGACGCAGCGGCTGCTAAAACTCAAGCAGTTGCTGGAACTGCAAGATATGGCCTTGACGCAGCTCAAATACGGGATCTCCGCCCTGACAAAAGCTGTTGAAAGCTCTACAGAAGCAGGTGATGACCCCACAGCCGCTGCTTCAGCTGCCAAAGGTGCCGCTGCAGCTACGGCAGGGGCTACTGCAACTCCCGACTTACCTGAAGCTCCCGCAGAGTGTTTACTTGATGCTGTTGTGAGGGCTATCGAGTTAACCGTGCACAGACGTAAGAAACAATTCTTTGTGGATCCGATCTTGAGCGCCTGGATGCGGGAGGTGCATCACCAAAAGCCTCACTACGGCTTAATGAGCACCAGGCGTCTCTCATGGTTAACACAGAGACCCCTGAAAACCCATAGCGAACTCCTAGAAGCCCTACGCGCAACTCCTCTAGGTTCGGGAAATGTATCCCTGCAGCAGACACTCACAGAGGAAGTCGACGCACAGCAGGAAGCAGCCACCTCCTCTGCCCAGCAGGAACTTTCCCAAAGCGATAGGGTGCTTCCTCAGCAAGAGCCAAACCTTCCTCGTCACTCCCTGGGGTGGTCAAAACATCCACCCCAACACTCACAGAGACGGGCTGGCGCGGAAGGATCAACTCCCTTTTCTGCGTCCCCCAGCATTTCCACTGCTACTGCTGGTGTTCCTGCAGCTCAGAGTAAGCAGTCGCCTTTACAGATTCCCGGATACGGCAATTCAGTGCTTCGCCATGGAGCGGCAAGTTTACCTCGACATGTATCGTCGCCTGCTGCACCGGGGCGTCTCCAAGTCTATGCAATGTCTGCTGCTCCCGGACCTGCTGCGGTCCCATCAGCTCGCGCTCGCGCGCCACAAGTCATGTGGACCTCTAATGCCTCAGCTTCCGCTTCGGTCCCGAGATTTTTTCCCACCTCTTCGTCTGATTCAGCGCTACCCGGACCTCTGCCCAGTTCTTTCACAGCAGCTGTTTCTTCTGCAGTTGCTTACGCCCCAGTACCATTCACTCTGCGAATGCCAGGCACTGCTGCCCAACATCCTTTTACTTATCTGCCTTTTAATACACCACGGACTTCAGTACCAACTGAACCCTTGCCAACGCCGTCGCCCAGCTCGTCCAGTGCAGCTTTTCCTTCTGCTGCTGCTGTCGCCCAGGAAGCCTTAGCATTGCGCGGGCCAGCTGCTGCTGCTCAGCCGGCTGTCTCCTCCGATCCTCATTTTGCACCGTGGGTGTCACCAAGCTCCCTTAGCATATGGGCTCCCTTGGCAGCCTCACATTGGTCTCCAGCAGTTTCTGCCCCCACTCAAGGTGGCATTGACAGCAGCCCACTCCCATC
>NW_013570716.1:0-1704 GCF_000499745.2 Eimeria mitis | reverse complement strand
GCAGCCTTTGCCTCCCTCTCCGTGGTTACCGACGCAATATCGTTCGGCTTCAGGAACTGCCGGACAAGAAGGTTCTCCGGAGGTCGACACTTGGCCGTTTACCTCGAGAGTATGGGGACCGCTTGGGACAGCTCCCCCAGTGATCGGTGCGGGTGCCTTTCCCACTGAAGGACCAGAGGAGCCAAGCCACCCAGAGGCTACTTCAGGAGATACGCAACTTGCAGAACGCCTGGAGAGGGCACCCGACAAACAACCAGGCGAAGCAGCACCCTCTTGGCATCCACCAGGCAGCAGCGACTCCGGCAGCTGATGCAGCAGCAGCAAGTGCCGCAGCAGCTTATTCGTTCCTTGCGTTTCCCAAATCTGGTGAAGAGAATCGTTAACTCTTGAAGCTTTCTGTTAAGCAGAATTTCGGCCTTTTTTTCTCGTCCTGAAGTGCATGGAGAAGAGCAAACATTTGCAGGCGTTGAGGGAGTGGAAGGCAACTCTCTGAGAGCTCTGATGTCTGCGTTCCGTCCACGTCCAAACGGAAAGGAAATGTCACTGGCGGGGAGAGGGCATTGTGAAGCAGCGGATCACGAGCGCCCATTGCATGAGTGGGATATCCAGGAGACAAGGGGGCGCAGGGAACCTTCAGTAGCTGAGACTACATCGGGTTGCTGTTTTCCCTAGGATCGCACTGATCCTCCTATCACAAGGCTCTTTCGGAACTGCAGCCTGGACTGACGCTGCGACATGGGCCATTGTTAGTAGCTGCTCTCATGTGCCTCGGCAGATGTATGAAGCGCTCTACATGTCGGTAGTATTAAGGATACAAAAGATAATGGAACAAAATGCAGTTGTACAAAAGCCCCAGTTTTCATATGGCTTGTTTTAAATGTTTGTAGTGTAAGAGATTCAAAAGGTACTAAGATATTATAATCAGGCAGTTACTCGCCCGTGCATCAAAAGCGTGAAGCGGCTACTAATTTGAGAAGGGCAATGAAAAGTAGTTGATTTTTTTCTGTTGGTGTTCCAGGTGCGAGATTATCTGTAGCTGCGCCCTGTCGGTCCAGAGAACTTTGGAGTTTTGTTTGTCCACTTCAGCGATGCGCAGGCAATTTGAAAATTAACATGGAGAAAGACTTTTCTAGTTGCATTTTTGCCTGGCGCCGCAGCAGGCGGACCGCCTCCATCAAATTTTGTTGTAGGCAACTGCAGCAGTTACCAATTGTTGTGCTGTTTTCTGTGGTTCCCTTGATTCCGGAGACTCGCCTTTTCGTCGCAGAACAAGGCGTGCACGCGGTAGGAAATCCCAAAGCTCACTCCTGATCTGCAGCGTTTACTACTAGTTTATTGAGATCACTGACATCATGACAATGGTGCAAAGCGATTCTTTGGGCACGTTGTATGAAAGACAATTGAAGACCAAATCCGTTGCACCCGCGGGAGATGCATGAGGTGCATCAAGGCGTGGGCTGAAGGAGTGCAAAGGGCGACGACAAATCAAACGGAAAGTGCAATGCCTCTTCGAATTCTTGGTTCTCTTAGAGAGCACTAATGCAAGAGAGTTTGAACCAAAAAGGACCCCACCATAAATATCCCCGCTTCAGATATTGCGCAGCAACCACCCGAGGTCCTTTGGCTTAGCGGTTCGTGATGAAAGGGTCAATATACCTATACTCTAAAGGGCTGTGTCGATGTGGCAGGACCAGCAAGAAGCAA
>NW_013570715.1:27959-28984 GCF_000499745.2 Eimeria mitis | reverse complement strand
CACAGGGCCTCTGGGCTTCGCGCTGCGGCTGCGACCGCTGTGTATGTTTGCTGCCAGCTGCTGCTGCTGCAGCAGACACGACAGGAGCTGCTGCAGCGGCATAGCCACACATCCTCAGACTCCCAACAGCAGCAGCAGCAGCAGCAGCAGCAGCAGAGTGAGCAGCAGGAGATGGGCCTCGAAGCAATCTGCCGCAGGCTGCAGGAGTACCGGCTGAAGCAGCAGCAGCAGCAGCAGCAGCAGCGGGGGCTTCGTCGACTGCCTGCTGCTGCTGCTGCTGCTGCTGCTGATGCTGCAGCAACAGCAGAAACAGCAGCAGCTCCTGCAGCTGTTTCTAACTTGGGTTTATTGCGTGCTGCTGCTGGGCTGCAGCAACCATCCTCTAGGCAGCAGAAGCAGCAGCAGCAGCAGAAGCAGCAGCAGCAGCAGCAGCAGCAGCTGGAGACGCATTACGTGGAGACCAGCAGCAGCAGGCGGACACTCCTGGGTGCTGGAGCAACAGCAGCAGCAGCAACAGCAGCAGCAGCAACAGCAGCAGCAGCAGCAGCAGTTGGCGCTGCTGAGGATCGCTCCTCCTTGCTGCTCTTCGTTGCTTCAGACAGCAGCGAAGACGAGCAAGAGCAGCAGCAGCAGCAGCAGCAGCAGCAGCAGCAGCAGCGGCTGCATACACCTCAGCCGGCATCCCCTCCACCAGCACGTCGCGCTGCTGGAGACAGTGCTGCTGCTGCTGCTGCAGCAGCAGCTGCTGCTGCTGCTGCTGTCTCTGCTGCGAAATCACTGCAGGGGAGGCCGCGCTGTTTGCTGCTGTCTTCTGACGAAGACGAGGAAGCAGCGACGGTCCCCACCAAGCAGCAGCAGCAGCAGCAGCAGCAGCAGCAGCAGCGACGGCAGCAGCAGCAGCAGCAGACGAAGAAGCAAAGCAAAGGCAGATGGAGAAGATATTCTGCTGCGTCTCCTGGGGACTGCAGCAGCAGCGACGCTTCACCTGCTGCTGCTGCTGCTGCTGCTGATGATGATGATGATGC
>NW_013570715.1:27460-27859 GCF_000499745.2 Eimeria mitis | reverse complement strand
GGCAGACTACGCACAGAGTACCGCCTCTCGCGCCAGTTGCTGCGGTAGCAGCAGCAGCAGCAGCAGCTGCTGCTGCTGCAGCAGCAGCAGCAAGGGATCCAGCAGCAGCAGCAGCAGCGAGGGATGCAACGAGGGATGTAGCAGCAGCAGCAGCAGCAGCTGTTGCTGCAGCAACAGCTGCTGCTGCGGAGGGATGAAAGCAACATAGAAGCAGCAGCAGCGGCTGGCTGTCTACTGCAGCAGCAGCAGCAGCAGCAGCAGCAGCAGCAACATCCTGTGCTGTGTTCTGTCTCCCTGCTGGCAGCACGATGTGTCTGTACACTCCGTTAGCTTTGCAGGCCACTGTATATAGCCAGCTAGCTAGCTGGCTAGCTAGCTGGCTAGCTAGCTGGCCAGCTG
>NW_013570715.1:26642-27360 GCF_000499745.2 Eimeria mitis | reverse complement strand
GGCAGACTACGCACAGAGTACCGCCTCTCGCGCCAGTTGCTGCGGTAGCAGCAGCAGCAGCAGCAGCTGCAGCAGCAGCAACAGCAAGGGATCCAGCAGCAGCAGCGAGGGATGCAACGAGGGATGTAGCAGCAGCAGCAGCAGCTGCTGTTGCTGCAGCAACAGCTGCTGCTGCGGAGGGATGAAAGCAACATAGAAGCAGCAGCAGCGGCTGGCTGTCTACTGCAGCAGCAGCAGCAACAGCAGCAGCAGCAGCACCATCCTATGCTGTGTTCTGTCTCCCTGCTGGCAGCACGATGTGTCTGTACACTCCGTTAGCTTTGCAAGCCACTGCATCTAGCCAGCTAGCTAGCTGGCTAGCTAGCTGGCTAGCTAGCTGGCTAGCTAGCTGGTTAGCTAGCTGGTTAGCTAGCTGGCTAGCTAGCTAGCCAGCCCAGTTGAGTGGCTAGTTCGCTGGCTAGCTAGCTAGCTAGCTAGCTAGCTAGTCCAACGGCTAGCTGGCTAGCTAGCTAGCCACGTCGACGGCTGGCCGTCCGTCTATACTCCCAACTACTGAGACAGCTAGCTGTTGAACTGCACAGCTAGCCAGCTGGCTAGCCGTGTAGGTAGCTAGCTAGCTAGCTAGCCAGCTAGCTAGCTAGCTAGCTAGCTGGGCATAGGCACGGGGGCTCAGGCGTCTATAGGGGTGGGTACGATGGGGTGTACAGACACCTGAAAC
>NW_013570715.1:25236-26542 GCF_000499745.2 Eimeria mitis | reverse complement strand
CTAGCTAGCTAGCTAGCTAGCTAGTCCAACGGCTAGCTGGCTAGCTAGCTAGCCACGTCGACGGCTGGCCTCCTGTCTATACTCCCAACTACTGAGACAGCTAGCTGTTGAACTGCACAGCTAGCTAGCTGGCTAGCCGTGTCGGTAGCTAGCTAGCTAGCTAGCCATCTAGCTAGCTAGCTAGCTAGCTAGCTAGCTAGCTGGGCATAGGAAAGGGGGGCTCAGGCGTCTATAGGAGTGGGTACGATGGGGTGTACAGACACCTGAAACCACCAGCAGAGGCAAACCCTAAACCCTAAACCCTAAACCCTAGCTCCAACACAGGAGCTGCAGCAGCAGCTGCTGATGTTTAGGGCCAAGAGACAGCCAGCATTCAGCTTGTCGTTTGTTGTGTTTATCTTTCTGCTGCTACTGCTGCTACTGCTGCTGCTGCTGCTGCTGCTGCTGCTGCATGCACTTTGCCTTCTGCTGCCTCGCCGATGCGTTGTTATGTGTGAGTAGCAGCAGTAAGCAGCAGCAGCAGCAGCGGCAGTAGCAGCAAGCAGCAACTGCAGCAGCAGCAGACAGTAGTAGCAGCTATAGCAGCAGCACCACTACAGAGAAGAACAGCAGGAA
Organism: Eimeria mitis; assembly: GCF_000499745.2. Taxonomy (NCBI): domain Eukaryota; phylum Apicomplexa; class Conoidasida; order Eucoccidiorida; family Eimeriidae; genus Eimeria; species Eimeria mitis. The sequence continues at coordinate 25,927 of NW_013570715.1, read as the reverse complement.
AGCCAGCAGCAGCAGCAGCAACAATACAGACAGCAGCAGCAGCAACAGAGGCAGCAGCAGCAACAGTAGAGATAGCAGCAGCAGCAACACCCCGTGTCGTGGGTCTTTGCTGCTTTCGCTTTGGTGCTGTTGGCTATGCTGCGCATACAGCAGCAGCAGCAGCAGCTGCTGCAACCAGTGTTGCTGCTGCTGCTGCTGGCAGCAGCAGCAGCAGCAGCAGCAACTGCTGCAGCCGCACACCTCCTTGATATTGCCACAGCAGCACCCAGCAGCAGGACCACTGCTGCCGGCTCTAGCAGCAGCAGCAGATACCCCCCTTAAATGCTACTGCTGCTGCTGCTGCTGCTGCTGCTGCTGCTGCTGCAGCTTGTGTATAATGAAGACAGCAGCAGATCGCAGCTCATCCAGCTGGGCTTTCTCGAAATAAAAACAAAAATAAAATTAACAAATTTGTTTATTTCAGACAGTGAGAGAAGTGTAGCGGCGGAGCTGCAGCATGCAGGAGGCCCCAGCAGCAGCAGCAGCAGCAGCTGCTGCTGCTGCTGTTGCTGCTGCTGCTGCTGCTGCAAAAGGGTCAAACCGTTAGACAGCTGCGGCTTTGACTCTTCTCTACTGTACGTAGAGATACCATTAACACGTCTTGGCTGCTGCTGTTGCTGCTGTCTACTGCAGCAGCAGCAGCAGCAGCAGC
>NW_013570715.1:24873-25136 GCF_000499745.2 Eimeria mitis | reverse complement strand
TACCATTAACACGTCTTGGCTGCTGCTGTTGCTGCTGTCTACTGCAGCAGCAGCAGCAGCAGCAGCAGCAACAGCAGCAGCAGCAGCAGCAGGCTGCACCGTTCTGTTTTTCGCTCCTCTAGTAGCAGCTCCCGCTTTAGGTGATAATTAAAAACTGTTGAAGCTGCTGGCAGCAGCAACTCCCTTTCTGCTGCTGCTGCAGTAGCAGCTCAGGGCAACTGCTGCTGCAGCAGCAGCCGCAGCCGCACACAGCAGCAACGGCA
>NW_013570715.1:24661-24773 GCF_000499745.2 Eimeria mitis | reverse complement strand
AGCTCATCCAGCTGGGCTTTCTCGAAATAAAAACAAAAATAAAATTAACAAATTTGTTTATTTCAGACAGGGAGAGAAGTGTAGCGGCGGAGCTGCAGCATGCAGGAGGCCC
>NW_013570715.1:22412-22815 GCF_000499745.2 Eimeria mitis | reverse complement strand
GCTGCTGCTGCTGCTGCTGCTGCTGCTGCTGGTAGTGCTGCTGCTGGTAGTGTTGCTGCTGCTGCTGCTGCTGCTGCTGCTGGTAGTGCTGCTGCTGCTGCTGTCGGTGCTGCTGCTATTGGTGCTGTTGTTGCTGCTGTAAGTGCTGCTGCTGCTGCTGATATTGCTGCTGCTTATCTTGCTGCTGCTGCTTTTACTGCTGCTGCTGCTGCTGCTATTGCTGCTGCTAAGCAGCAGCAATAGCAGCGGCTGTCTACAGAGCCACCGCTGCAGCAGCAGCAGCAGCAGCAGCAGAAGCGGCAGATGCAGGAGCAGCAGAAGCAGCAGCACCAGCACCAGCAGCAGAAGCAGCAGCAGCACCAGCAGCAGCAGCAGCAGCAGCAGCAGCAATGGATGCATGCGT
>NW_013570715.1:21069-22312 GCF_000499745.2 Eimeria mitis | reverse complement strand
CGGTGGCTGCTCATCAATGGTGAAGCAGCTCGTGCTGCGTCTCCCTCGCCCAGCAGCAGCAGCAGCAGCAACAGCAGCAACAGCAGCAGCAGCAGCAGCAGCAGGAACTAACAACCCGTTGCCCCCCTCCCCATCATCATCATCCTCATCATCATCAACCCGACCACCATCACCATCAGCAACAGCAGCAGCAGCAGCAGCAGCAGCAGCAGCAGCAGCAGGCAGCAGCAGCTACGAGGAGCGTTGTGTAGAGCTGCCGTGGCGCTTCGCCCGCAGCGAGAAACGGCTCCGCCGCTTCGTGTCTTCTCTTTTTGCTGTTGCTGCTGCTGATATACTCAGCCTCAAAACTGAACAAGGTACTGCTGCTGCTGCTGCTGCTGCTGCTGCTGCTGCTGGTAGTGCTGCTGCTGGTAGTGTTGCTGCTGCTGCTGCTGTTAATGCTGCTGCTGGTAGTGCTGCTGCTGCGATAGGTGCTGCTGCTATTGGTGCTGTTGTTGCTGCTGCAAGTGCTGCTGCTGCTGCTGATATTGCTGCTGCTTATCTTGCTGCTGCTGTTGTCGCTGCTGCTGCTGCTGCTGCTATTGCTGCTGCTAAGTTAGTTCCGCTGCTTGTGCAGCGGCTGTCTACAGAGCCACCGCTGCAGCAGCAGCAGCAGCAGCAGCCGTAGCAGCAGGAGCAGCAGCAGCAGCCGTAGCAGCAGGAGCAGCAGCAGCCGCCGCCGCCGCAGCAGCAGCAGCAATGCATGCATGCGCGTTTGTGTTGTGTAGGGTTTTCGCTGCCTCTGCATTGGGACGCACTGAAGACAGGCGGGTGTTACTACTTAGACATACGCGCGCAGCAGCCTGCTGCTGCTGCTGCTGCTGCTCCTGCTGCTGCTCCTGCTGCTGCTGCTGCTGATTCTGCTGCTGCAACTGCGGCCAAGCCGACTGCTGCTGAGGAGACTCCAGCAGCAGCAGCAACAGCAGCAGCAGCAGCAGCAGCAGCAAGATTTCCGCAGGAGCAGCAGAACAGGCCAGAGACAAGGCAGCAGCAGCAGCAGCAACAACAGCAGCCGCAGCAGCAGCAGCAGCGACAGCAACAGCAGCAGCAAGTTCTGCGGCAGTGCTTGAAACGGGAGCCTGACGAACAACAGCAGCAGCTGCAGCAGCAGCAGCAGATGCTGCTGCTGCAGCAGCAGCGGCAGGAGGCGAAGCGTGAAGAACATCAGCAACAGCAGCAGGTGCAACGGCAGCAACAACCGCAA
>NW_013570715.1:20488-20969 GCF_000499745.2 Eimeria mitis | reverse complement strand
GCAACAGCAGCAGCAAGTTCTGCGGCAGTGCTTGAAACGGGAGCCTGACGAACAACAGCAGCAGCTGCAGAAGCAACAGCAGCAGCTGCTGCTGCAGCAACAGCGGCAGGAGGCGAAGCGTGAAGAACATCAGCAACAGCAGCAGCTGCAACGGCAGCAGCAGCAACCGCAACAGCAGCAGCAGCAACAACAACAGCAGCAACAGCAGCAGCAGCAACAGCAGCAGCAGCGTAGCCGCCAGGAGGCTGATGTAAGTCAAAGGCTGCCTCCCCCAGCCAGTGCGAGCCTGCCGCGCGTTGCTGCTGCTGCTGCTGCTCCTACTGCTGCTGCTACTCCTGCTGCTGCTGCTGCTCCTGCTGCTGCTGCTGCTGCTGCTGAAGACAGCATAGAGCCCGTGGATGCCCCTACCAGCTCGGCTCCGCCAGCAGCAGCGGCACCGTCACCAGGTGCAGCAGCATCAGGAGCAGCAGAAGCAGGAGCA
>NW_013570715.1:19942-20388 GCF_000499745.2 Eimeria mitis | reverse complement strand
GCAGCAGCAACAGCAGCAGCAGCAACAGCAGCAGCAGCAACAGCAGCAGCAGCAACAGCAGCAGCAGCATAGCCGCCAGGAGGCTGATGTAAGTCAAAGGCTGCCTCCTCCAGCCAGTGCGAGCCTGCCGCGCGTTGCTGCTGCTGCTGCTGCTCCTACTGCTGCTGCTGCTCCTGCTGCTGCTCCTGCTGCTGCTGCTGCTCCTGCTGCTGCTGCTGAAGACAGCGTAGAGCCCGTGGAGGCTCAGCCAGCAGCAGCGGCACCGTCACCAGGTGCAGCAGCATCAGCAGCAGCAGAAACAGGAGCAGCAGGAGCAGCAACAGCTGCTGCTCCTGCAGCTGCTCCTGCAGCTGCTCCTGCTGCTGCTGCTCCTGCTGCTGCTGCTGCTGCTGCTGCTGCTGCTGCTGCTCCTGCTGCTGCTGCTGCTGCTGCTCCTGCTGAGTTGG
>NW_013570715.1:19256-19842 GCF_000499745.2 Eimeria mitis | reverse complement strand
GCAGCAGCAGCAACAGCAACAGCAACAGCTGCTGCTCCTGTAGCTGCTCCTGCTGCTGCTGCTGCTGCTCCTGCTGCTGCTGCTCCTGTTGCTGCAGCAGCAGCAGCAGCTGCTGCTGCTGCTGCTCCTGCTGCTGCTGCTGCTGCTGCTGCTCCTGCTGAGTTGATGCCTGTGAAGGTGCGCCTCTCTCGCCAGGTCATTTGGATGCGGGGGGGGAGACAGCCTGCTGCTGACTTGCTGCTGCCTGTTAGCAGCAGCAGCAGCAGCAGCAGCAGCAGCATTAGCTGCAGCAGCAGCAGCAGCAGCAGCAGCGGCAGCAGCCGCAATAGCATGATTTGGCGCAGGGCTTGCACCAGGTGCAGCGGCATCTGTTGCTGCTGCTGCTGCTGCAGCATCTGCATGTCAGCAGCAGTGAAGCAGCAGCAGCAGCAAATGCTGCGGGGGGTGGCGCTGCTGCTGCAGTGGGTTGACGCGCAGCTGGGGGGCCGCTCCTGCGTCTCCTTCTCCCCGGATGGATTGGCAGCAGCGTTGCTGCAGCAGCAGCAGAACTCAGCAGCAGCAGCAGCAGCAGCAGCAGCAGCAGCAC
>NW_013570715.1:18697-19156 GCF_000499745.2 Eimeria mitis | reverse complement strand
CCGGATGGATTGGCAGCAGCGTTGCTGCAGCAGCAGCAGAACTCAGCAGCAGCAGCAGCAGCAGCAGCAGAGGATCGAGGCCTGCAGCAGATGATGACGACACCCCTTGCGCGTTATCTGCTGCGGGCGATGTTCTACGGGCCTGAACCAGCAGCAGCAGCAGCAGCAGCAGCAGCAACAACAGCAACAGCAGCAGCAACCGATATTGCATCAGAGACAGCCAGCAACGACAGCAACACCTGCAACAGCAGCAGCAGCAGCAGCAGCAGAAGCAGCAGCAGCAGCAGCAGCAGAGAAGCAGAAGAGCTCCGCGTTGTGAGTCAACGGCCCATTGAGCCGACCTGGCTGCGGCGGCTGCTGCAGTGTCTTGCCCCCAGCAGCAGCAGCAGCAGCAGCAGCAGCAACAGCAGCAGCAGCAGCAGCAGCAGCAGTGATGCAGTGGCAGCAAAGAAGAGCAGC
>NW_013570715.1:17727-17865 GCF_000499745.2 Eimeria mitis | reverse complement strand
CAACGATGGCTTTTGCTTCACGCAGCTGGCTATCTCCAGCCTGGGGATGAAGGACCTGCTGCTGCTGCTGCTGGCAAGAAAGGGGGCGCTGTGTCTTTTGCTGCTGTAGAAGAGTTCGAGGGAAAGGCTCTCGCTACG
>NW_013570715.1:17446-17627 GCF_000499745.2 Eimeria mitis | reverse complement strand
AGCCTGGGGATGAAGGACCTGCTGCTGCGGTTCCTTGTCTTGGGTCTTGCCAGCAGCAGCAGCAGCAGCAACAGCAGCAGCAGCAGCAGCAGCAGCAGCAGTGTTTGTTCAGGTGTATCTGCTGAAGAAGTTGCTGCTGTTCCTTGTGAAGGCCTGGCCGTGCGGCGGCAAGAGCTTCGCC
>NW_013570715.1:17142-17346 GCF_000499745.2 Eimeria mitis | reverse complement strand
CCTTGTGAAGGCCTGGCCGTGCGGCGGCAAGAGCTTCGCCGCTGCAGCTGTGCTGCTGCTGCTGCTGCTGTGCAAGTGGAGGCAGCAGTTCCTGCTGCTGCTGCGCAGTGGCTGAATATCGTGCTATGGATGGGAGCAGCAAGAAGCATAAGGCGCCGCATGCATCTGCTGCTGCAGCTGCTGCAGTCGCCGCAGCAGGACACA
>NW_013570715.1:16557-17042 GCF_000499745.2 Eimeria mitis | reverse complement strand
GCAGCAGCAGCAACTGCAGCAGCAGCAGCAGCAGCAGCAGCAGCAGCAGCCTGGAGGCTGCTGCTGTGCAAGTGGAGGCAGCAGTTCCTGCTGCTGCTGCGCAGTGGCTGAATATCGTGCTATGGATGGGAGCAGCAAGAAGCATAAGGCGCCGCATGCATCTGCTGCTGCAGCTGCTGCAGTCGCCGCAGCAGGACCCAGCAGCAGCAGCAGCTGCTGCTGCTCCTGCAGCAGCAGCAGCTGCACCAGAAACACAAGCTGCAGCAGCAGCAACCGAAGAGGGATCTGCAATCGACGGCACGCAGCAACAACAGCAGCAGCAGCAGGAGCAGGAGCAGCAGCAGCAGCAGCAGCAGCAGCAGCGGCAGCTGCAGAGACAGGCAGCATTCCTTCGCTTCCTAAAGAGCCAGAGAGGGGGCGCTGCTGCTGCTGCTGACAACGGCAGCAGCAGCACCACCACCACCACCTGCAGCAGCAGCGGCAGT
>NW_013570715.1:16298-16457 GCF_000499745.2 Eimeria mitis | reverse complement strand
TGTTCAGCGACCCAGCAGCAATAGAAGGAGCCCGCATGGTGCTGCTGCTGCCGCAGCAGCAGCTGAACGTTGATTGCGGCTGTCTGAGCGCCGAGCTGCAGCAGCTTCGCGCAGCCATCAGCAGCAGCAGCAGCACCAACTGCAGCAGCAGCAACTGCA
>NW_013570715.1:15417-15594 GCF_000499745.2 Eimeria mitis | reverse complement strand
AGCAACAGCAGCAGCAGGAGGAAGAAGAAGAACATGACTTGAATGCCGCAGACAAAGGCGAGAACCCCCAGCAACAGCAACAGCAGCAGAACCATCAGCAGCAGCAGCAGCAGCGGACGATGCTGCAGCAGCGGCAGCAGCAGCAGCTGCTGCGAGCAGCACGAGAGGTTATAAGCT
>NW_013570715.1:15246-15317 GCF_000499745.2 Eimeria mitis | reverse complement strand
TGCTGACAACGGCAGCAGCAGCACCACCACCACCACCTGCAGCAGCAGCGGCAGTAGCAGCAGCAGCAGCG
>NW_013570715.1:14843-14928 GCF_000499745.2 Eimeria mitis | reverse complement strand
CAGCATTAGAGTGGGGGGGTCGATGGCTGCTGCAGGCGGCGCAGTGTGCTGCTGCAGCAGCAGAAGCTGTCATCACCGCGCAGCA
>NW_013570715.1:12943-13285 GCF_000499745.2 Eimeria mitis | reverse complement strand
TCAGCAGCAACCATCCGGGCAGCAGCAGCAGCAGCAGCAGCAGCAGCGGCAGCGGCAGTGGAGCAGCAACAGCAGCAGCAGCAGTAGCAGCAGCAGCGTCGTCTTCTGCTGCTGCTGCTGCTACGCTGTCCCCTCCATCCCTCGACATTTCTTTTGCTGCTGCTGCTCTTTGGTTTGCTGCTGAGCATTCAAAAGAGGAATCACAGCTGCAGCCTGCAGCAGCAACTGCAGCAGCAGCCCCTGCTGCTGATGCTGCAGCAGCAGCAGCAGCAGCAGCAGCAGCAGCAGCAGCAGCAGCAGCAGCAAAGACAGCTGCTGTAGGCCGTGCTGCTGTGTTGGTGT
>NW_013570715.1:10781-11028 GCF_000499745.2 Eimeria mitis | reverse complement strand
TGTACAGACACTCCAACCGCAGCAGCAGCTGCTGCTGCTGCAGCTGCAGGCAGCTCTGAAACAAATTGGCGACAAGGTATGTTTTCTGCTGCTGCTGCTGCTGCTGCTGCTGCTGCTTGTGCTGTTGTTGCTTCTGGTGCTGCTGCTGTTGCTGCTCGTGCTGTTGCTGCTGCTGCTGGTCGTGCTACTGCTGGTGTTGGTGCTCGTGTTGCTGCGTTTACTGTTGCTGCTGCTGCTACTGCTGCTA
>NW_013570715.1:10039-10250 GCF_000499745.2 Eimeria mitis | reverse complement strand
GCAGCGGCAGCTGCTGCAGGTGCTGCCGCTGACTCCTGCAGCAGCAGCAGCAGCAGCAACAGCAGCAGCAGCAGCAGCAGCAGGAACAGCGGAGTCGAGGGAACCAGCAACAGAGGAGGAGTCAGCAGAACCACAGACAGCAACAGCAGCAGCAACAGCAGCAGCAACAGCACCAGCAACAGCAGCAGCAGCAGCAGCAGCAGCAGCAGAT
>NW_013570715.1:9804-9939 GCF_000499745.2 Eimeria mitis | reverse complement strand
AGCAGCAGCAGCAGCAGCCTCATCCGCTGCTGCACTTCTACTGGTGAGCTGCAGCAGCGGCGCAGAGCCTGCTCTCTATAATGCTGCCGACAGCTGCTGCTGCAGCACGGACTCCAGCAGCACTAGCTGCTCTAT
>NW_013570715.1:9633-9704 GCF_000499745.2 Eimeria mitis | reverse complement strand
ATGAGCGCCGCCCACCCCGTCCCCGTTGTCTTGCTGCGGCATCCGATGGCGCTGTCTCTCAGCAGCAGCAA
>NW_013570715.1:9315-9533 GCF_000499745.2 Eimeria mitis | reverse complement strand
CAGCAGCAGCAACAGCAGCAGCAGCAACAGCAGCAGCAGCAGCAGCAGCAGCAGCAACTGATGCAGCAGCTTTTGCGGGCGTGTGTTGCTGCAGGTTGATGAGCGCCGCCCACCCCGTCCCCGTTGTCTTGCTGCGGCATCCGATGGCGCTGTCTCTCAGCAGCAGCAGCAGCAGCAGCAGCAGCAGCGGCAGCAGCAGCAGCAGCAGCAGCAGCAAT
>NW_013570715.1:7883-8016 GCF_000499745.2 Eimeria mitis | reverse complement strand
TGCCCGCAAGCAGCAGCAGCAGCAGCAGCAGCAACAGCAGCAGCAGCAGCAGCAACAGCGGAAGCAAGACTTGCTGCAACAGCAGCGAGGGGAAGCCGCAACATGAGGACGCCTCTTCTCCAGTAAAGGCAGA
>NW_013570715.1:7428-7783 GCF_000499745.2 Eimeria mitis | reverse complement strand
CAGCAGCAGCAACAGCAGCAGCAGCAGCAGCAACAGCGGAAGCAAGACGTGCTGCAGCAGCAGCGAGGGGAAGCTGCAGCATGAGGACGCCTCTTCTCCAGTCAAGGCGGAGCAAAGCAGCAGCAGCAGCAGCAGCAGCAGCAGCAGCAGCGACAGCAGCAGCAGCAGCAGCGGCAGCAGCAGCAGCAGTGTTTGTATATCGAATATGACGCGCAGCGTGGCTACCCTTCTCTATAAGGGAGCATGTAGAGCTGAAGCTGCTGCAGCAGGCACAGCAGCAGCAGCAGCAGCAGCAGCAACAGCAGCAGCAGCAGCAGCAGCAACACGGAGCGAGATTGATGAGCCGCTGCTGGAA
>NW_013570715.1:7039-7328 GCF_000499745.2 Eimeria mitis | reverse complement strand
TCGCTTCTCAGGTGGACAGGCAAGCAGCAGGATATCCTCGTCTTCACCGCCCGTTACATTTGCTGCTGCAACAGCAGCAGCAGCAGCAACAGCAGCAGCAGCAGCAACGGCAGCAGCAGCAGCAGCAGCAGCTGTTGCTGCAGTTGCAGCTCGTTAGTCCGATCGAAGGAGATGAGTGCGTTGGCATTAGCAGCAGCAGAAAGCGTTGGTGCTCTTGCTGCGCTGCAGCAGATTCCAGCAGCAGCAGCAGCTGCTGCTGCTGCTGCTGCTGCCGTCCTCACCCCGCCCT
>NW_013570715.1:6731-6868 GCF_000499745.2 Eimeria mitis | reverse complement strand
GCAGCAGCAGCAGCAGCAGCAGCAGCAGCAGCAGCAGCAGCAGCAGCAGCGACAGCAGCAGCAGCAGCAGTGTTTGTATATCGAATATGACGCGCAGCGTGGCAACCCTTCTCTATAAGGGAGCATGTAGAGCTGAA
>NW_013570715.1:6396-6631 GCF_000499745.2 Eimeria mitis | reverse complement strand
GCTGCTGCTGCTGCTGTTGCTGCTGCTGCTGTTGCTGCTGCTGCTGTTGCTGCTGCTGCTGTTGCTGCTGATAGAGCAGCTAGTGTTGCTGCAGTTCGTGCTGCAGCAGCAGCTGCTGGCAGCACTATAGAGAGGAGGCTCTGCGCCGCTGCTGCAGCTCACCAGTAGAAGTGCAGCAGCGGATGAGGCTGCTGCTGCTGCTGCTGCTGCAGCAGCAGCAAAGCGTCTCCATATG
>NW_013570715.1:3966-6296 GCF_000499745.2 Eimeria mitis | reverse complement strand
ATATCGAATATGACGCGCAGCGTGGCAACCCTTCTCTATAAGGGAGCATGTAGAGCTGAAGCTGCTGCAGCAGGCACAGCAGCAACAGCAGCAGCAGCAGCAGCAGCAGCAGCAGCAGCAGCAGCAACACGAAGCGACATTGATGAACCGCTGCTGGAGGCGGTGCAGCGGCTGTGTGGCTGCTTCCCTGCAGCAGCAAGAGTGGGGGGGCTGGAGCCTGTGCTGCTGCATGTGCTCTCTGAGGCTCGTGCTGCTGCTGCTGCTGCTGCTGCTGCTGCAGACGGCGGCAGTCCTTGCAGCAGCAGCAACAGCAGCAGCAGCAGCAGCAGCGCAGAAGCAGCAGCAGCAGCAGCAGGAGAGTGGATACTCGGATGGAGAGTAACCGAAGCAGCAGCAAGCTTCCTCGTTGAGGCTTTTAGCAGCAGCAGCAGCAACAGCAGCAACACGGCTGTGTCGTGGCGGTTGCCGCTGCAGCAGCAGACAGCAGCAGCAGCAGCAGCAGCACGAGCACTGAAGGCCCGCTGGCTGCAGCTGTACAGAGAGGAGCAGCAGCAAGAGGTGCTGGTGCAGCAGCAGGAGGAGAAGCAGAACGCAACCCAGCAGGAGAAGCAGCAGCAGCCGAAGCAGCACAAACAGCAGCAGCAGCAGCAGCAGCAGCAGCAGCAGCGGGATTCTGCTGCAGCTCTCGTGCGCTTTGTTGCTGCTATCGGTGCCTCAGCTGATGGCTTTGTTGGGGGCCGCTGCTGCATCTTTGTCTCTAGGGCGATGCTCAAGGAGTTAGTTAATTACTTAGAGCTGCTGCTGCTGCTGCAGCAGCAGCAACAGCAGCAGCAGCAACAGCAGCAGCAGCAGCAGGGAGAGGGTATGGTGTTATATCAGCAGAAGCAGCAGCAACAACTGCTGCTGCTGCTGCAGCAGATGCAGCAGCAGCAGCAGCATGAAACCAATCGAGCTGCTGCTGCTTGGGCCCCTCTAGGGTGTGTGGTTAATGTGCTGCAGCAGCTGGGCAAGCTGCAGCAGCAGCAGCAGCAGGAGTTGCTGCTGCTGCAGCAGCAGAAGCAGCAGAGAAACAGCACCGAGACACAGCTATATAGTAAACGTCATCATCAGCACCAGCTGTTGTTTCGTTTCCCTTGGGGTTCCCCTGGAGAGCCGCTGCTGCTGCAGCAGCAACAGGTGATGCTGCAGCTCCAACAGCAGCAGCAAAAGCAGCTGGTGAGGGGGCAGCAGCAACGGCAAATGCAACAGACAGAGGGAGTGGCGCTGCCGCCGGCTGATGCTGCTGCTCCTGCTGCTGCTGCTGCTGCTGCTGTTGCTGCTCCTGCTGCTGCTGCAGCTGCTGATGCGGTGACTGGAAGGCCGCTGCAGCAAAAAGAGGGCCCCTGCGCCATCAAGACAGAAGCAACGACTGCAGCAGCAGCAGATGCTGCTGCTGCTTCTGCTGCTGCTGCTGCTGCTGCTGCTGCTGCTGCACCTGCTCCAGGAGAGCAACAGCCCCACACGGTGCAGCAGCAACACAGAGCCCATCCAACTCAGCAGCAGCAGCAGCAGCAGCAGCAACCGCAGCAGCAGCAGCAGCAGCAGCAGGCATTGCAGCTGTACTCTATGCATCAGGAATTGGGGGGACTTTCAGGTGTCTATCAACGCAACCCTGCCACTGCAGCAGCAGCAGCAGCAGCAGCAACCGGTGCAGCAGCAGCAGCAGACACAGCAGCAGCACCGGGACGAGCAGCTCCCTACGGGAGTTCTGCTGCTGCTGCTGCTGCTGCTGCTGCTGCTGCACGTCAGCATACGGATACGGCTGGCGCTCTGCGGTGTGCACCTGTGAGGGGTCTTGCTGCAGCAGCAGCAGCAGCTGCTGCTGCTTCTGGTGTATATACAGCTCCTCTGTCTAGGCAGCAGCAGTCACCAAAAGCTGCTGCTGCTGCTGCTCCTGCAGCAGCAGAAGCAGCAGCAGCAACAACAGAATCTGACGATGAGCTGGTGGTGTACATTGACGCAGAAAGCGATGCAGATGCTGCTGAGCAGCCCCCTCGCCCTGCAGCAGCAGCAGCAGCAACAGCAGCAGCAGAAGCAGCAACAGCAGCAGCAGCAGCAGCAACTGCAGCAACGGAATCTGCAGGTAGTGGCCCTCCAAGCCCACAGCAGCAGCAGCGACCGCCCCAGCAACAGCAACAGCAGCAGCAATCACAGCAGCAGCAACAGCACCAGCATCAGCAGCAGCAGCAGCACCAGCAGCAGCAGCACCAGCAGCAGCAGCACCAGCAGCAGCAGCACCAGCAGCAGCAGCACCAGCAGCAGCACCAGCAGCACCAGCAGCACCAGCAGCA
>NW_013570715.1:3352-3866 GCF_000499745.2 Eimeria mitis | reverse complement strand
GGAATTGGGGGGACTTTCAGGTGTCTATCAACGCAACCCTGCCACTGCAGCAGCAGCAGCAGCAGCAGCAGCAACTGGTGCAGGAGCAGCAGCAGCAGCAGGCACAGCAGCAGCACCGGCACGAGCAGCTCCCTATGGAAGTTCTGCTGCTGCTGCTGCTGCTGCTGCTGCTGCTGCACGTCAGCATACGGATCCGGCTGGCGCTCTGCGGTGTGCGCCTGTGAGGGGTCTTGCTGCAGCAGCAGCAGCAGCTGCTGCTGCTTCTGGTGTATATGCAGCTCCTCTGTCTAGGCAGCAGCAGTCACCGAAAGCTGCTGCTGCTGCTGCTCCTGCTCCTGCAGCAGCAGAAGCTGCAGCAGCAACAACAGAATCTGACGATGAGTTGGTGGTGTACATTGACGCAGAAAGCGATGCAGATGCTGCTGAGCAGCCCCCTCGCCCTGCAGCAGCAACAGCAGCAGCAGCAGCAGCAACTGCAGCAGCAGCAGCAGCATCAGCAGCAACTGCAGCAACA
>NW_013570715.1:1990-3252 GCF_000499745.2 Eimeria mitis | reverse complement strand
CCAAGCCCACAGCAGCAGCAGCGACCGCCCCAGCAACAGCAACAGCAGCAGCAATCACAGCAGCAGCAACGGCACCAGCATCAGCAGCAGCAGCAGCACCAGCAGCAGCAGCACCAGCAGCACCAGCACCAGCAGCAGCAGCGCCAGCAGCAGCAGCACCAGCAGCACCAGCAGCAGCAGCCGCAGCAGCAGCAGCAGCAGCAAGGGTACAGCAACAGCAGCTATGGGACCCCGCAGTCTCTTCTAGAGGAATTGCGGCTGCGGCAGCTGCAGATGCGGCAGCATTTGATACCCAAGCCCCGTCTGCAGCAGCAGCAGCAGCAGCAGCAGCAGCAGCTGCTGCAGCAGCAGCACTTGCAGCAGCTGCTGCAGAAGCAGCAGCAGCACCTGCAGCAGCAGCTGCAGCAACAGCGCCTGCAGCAGCAGCAGCAACTGCAGCAGCAACTGCAGCAGCTGCTGCTGCAGCAGCGCCTGCAGCAGCAGCAGCAGCAGCAGCAACTGCAGCAACACGTGCAGCTGCAGCTGCAGCAGAAACAGTTGGCGCCGAAGCCACAGCTGCAGCATCAGGCATTGTCTCAGCCAGCAGCAGCAGCAGCAGCAGCAGCAGCAACAGCAGCAGCAGCATTCTCGCATCCAACTGCTGTTTTTGCTAGCAGCAGCAGCAGCAGCAAGCAGCAGCAAAGCCGCAGCTGCAGCAGCTCAGTGCCTCCTACAAAGAGAAACAGGAGTACTGCTGCTGCTGTTCCTGCTGCTGCTGCTGCTGCTGCTGCTGCTGCTCCCGTAGTAATCACTCTCAGCGACTCGGACGCAGCAGAAGACCAGTCGCCTTCAGCAGAGCAGCAGCAGCAGCAGCAGCTACAGAAGCATCAGCAGCAGCAGCAACAAAAACAGCAGCAGCAGCAGCAACAGCAGCGGCGTGCTGATTCGAGTTCGGCGGATGCTGCTGCATCAACACGAAGTGAAGCAGCAGCAGCAGCAACAGCAGCAGCAGCAGCAACAGCAGCAGCAGCAGCAGCAGCAGCACCATCAGCAGCAGCAGGAACAACAACGGCTGTGACGAAGAAGCAGCTAATGGAGCAGCAACTGCTGCAGCAGCTGCAGCAGCAGCAGCAGCAGATGCTGCTGTCTAGCGAACCGGGAGACACACGAAGGCGTGTGCTGCTGGACCTGCAGCAGGAGCAGCAGCAGCAGCAGCGTAGAAAGCGACGAAAGAAAACGCTTCCTGCTGCTTGCCAAAGCAGCAGCAGCAGCAGCAGCAACAT
>NW_013570715.1:1379-1890 GCF_000499745.2 Eimeria mitis | reverse complement strand
CTGTCTAGCGAACCGGGAGACACACGAAGGCGTGTGCTGCTGGACCTGCAGCAGGAGCAGCAGCAGCAGCGTAGAAAGCGACGAAAGAAAACGTTTCCTGCTGCTTGCCAAAGCAGCAGCAGCAGCAGCAACAGCAGCAGCAGCAGCAACAGCAGCAACAGCAGCAGCAGCAGCAGCAGCAGCAGCAGCAGCATTTCTGACTGGTTTGCTGCAGAGACATTCGACAGCGAGCAACGCAGAGGAGGGAAGACAGTGAAGGGGCTTATACTCAGCTACAAGAAGGGGGGCGTGCTCTAGCAGCAGCAGCAGCAGCAGCAGCAGCAGCTGCAGCTGCTGCTGCTGCTGCTGATGATGATGGTGTTGAGAGAACAGTGGAAGGAGGGATAAGGGCTGCTGCAGCAGCAGTGCTGGCAGCAGCAGGAGGGAGGTGCAGCAGCACCAGCAGCAGCAACAGCAATAGTGCAGCAGCAGCAGCATAAGAGCAGCAGCAGCAGCTGCTGCTGCAGCAGCT
>NW_013570715.1:1044-1279 GCF_000499745.2 Eimeria mitis | reverse complement strand
GGCTGCTGCAGCAGCAGTGCTGGCAGCAGCAGGAGGGAGGTGCAGCAGCACCAGCAGCAGCAACAGCAATGGTGCAGCAGCAGCAGCATAAGAGCAGCAGCAACAGCAGCAGCAGCAGCTGCTGCTGCTGCTGCTGCAGCTGTGCTGCTGCAGCAATATAACCGAGTCTTTAGGGATATTTGACTTTCGTTTGTTCTTCGTTTTATTTTAATTCTTTACCTCTGCTTTGTCTCTA
>NW_013570714.1:1165-8036 GCF_000499745.2 Eimeria mitis | reverse complement strand
CTTCTATTTCTGAAGGGACTTCAAGGGGTGAAGAGGCTGCAGCATATGCAGCTGGAGCTGCAGCAGCAAGTATAGCAGCCACGCGTGAGAGGGAGAGGGCTCGCCCTCCCACTGCCGCATTTGCAACAACCGGAAAAGGCGCCAGCTCGTCGGCTCCAACCCTTTCTAGTTTACTGACTGGTTTCTCTTCTATCGAAGTTGCAGAAGCAGCAGCAGGTAGCGAGGCACCCGCATCTGGATTGATTTCGACAACCTCGGAGCCGCCAGGGGTGCAGGAGTCCGCTAGTGCCCCTCTAGCAGACCACCCGTTCGTGCGTCTTCCCAAGCGAGCAATCGAGAGACCTTCGGGTGAGTTTTTGGTTAACATGAGACGCGCCGTGGACGGTCGGTCCTGCGTGGGGAGCACTGTGCCGCTGCTGCGGCAGGCCCGTGAGCTTCTGTCGCAAAGTTGTTTGTCTCCTACGCAAATGAAGAGTTTAGCGAGGGTAACAGAAATGCTGATTGACTACGCGGTGACCCGTCTGCACTCCAGCCTGTCGGGATACCAGCCCAGCCGCGCAGTTGAGCGCCTGGGGATACGTTTCCTCTTGCTGGATGTGGTGGTCTCCACCCTCACAGTCCTCGGGCAGAAACCAGATCCGGGACCTTGGAAAATATTCACAGATGCCATTGGTCATGGAGCCCCACTGACGGGTACAGGGCGGCTCAGGCGAGGGCGACCGAATATCTCAGTAATTCGGGCTAGGGAACTCAGCAGGGCAATACAAATACTTAAGACGGGAAAGAGGCCGGAACCCTCGGACCTCGTGCAGATCAAGCGGATGCTTTTCTGCTGGACATCGTCTCCTACGTACTTTCGAAGAGGCGAGTTCGATCCCTGGAGGGAGGATGACAACTTCGGTGACGGAGGGCCTTAGCTGCTCTCACTCAGTTTGCGGATTTCTCGTGCATTTTATGGAAAGGGAAGGAAAGCTACGGGGAAAACACAAATTTGTATTTTTAGAAAACAAACCATTTGTGCTGTGTCGGCTTGTCTTCATCAGCTGTGGTTAATATTATATTAACAACTTCTGATCTTTCCATCGGGTTGACGGATACAATTATTCACAATTTCGGGCAAAAATTGATGCGATAAATACTTGTTTCCAAAAGAACCCCTTTCGCAGTTGGAGTGCCTCGGCTCGAGTGTGAAACAGTCGAAAACGACGCAAGCGACTGAGGAATGAAGTTACATATAGATTTTAACCTAGGCGCCGCAGCGCCACTGTTAGGGCTTTTGCACATAACCCTCAGCATTTCCATGCATTTTTGTCCCCAGGCACTGCAGCTTTCGCGAGATCGCATCATCTGCGCGACGCGAATGATGCACGCTCCAGTGACGGATGCTTCACAGTGTAGTAAAACAAGTTTGACGGCTCCAGCCAAACGGTGCCTCTTTGGTATGACCTGTCTGAAACATTCTCTGCTCGAGACTGGTACAAGCACTTATTCTTATGCTTAAGATGGCTTCGTTTGGCCAAGAATGCGTTGAGCAATTTTCGATTTTGCATAGAAGAGGGTCTTGGATAGGGTGTTTTGGGGGCTACCTTACAGAATGAGTTGCAACAACCTGTGTTGCCGCGCGTTCCATCGGAAGCTTGCATATGTACCTGTGTTCAGTCTGTCTACTAAGGAACAACTAAGCTTTCAAATATAGTCCACAGTGTTAGTGCATGCAGCAAAAAGAGAGCTTGGGCGTGCCTCTATGCGGGGTTGCCTTGCAGGATTAGTTGCAGCAAGGCGAGTCGCAGCTCATGTCAGGCCGCCTCCTCTATCCTGGCCCAAGGGGTTGGGCCGCCGGGCTCAGTCTGCATCGCGACTGGAGGGAACATCAGCTGCTTGTTGCGGACTGTTGCCTTACGCAATTTGACCCAACTACAGCTAGCAAGGTTCCTCGGAGGTCAACGCCTCTCGCTACAAGTAGAGTCAAAGAGCTAGACAGCATCTGAGACGTTCATCAATCCCCAAGTATTCTGGGCAAACCGGCCGAAGTGCCTGGAACCGGTGAGTAGAGGATGTGGCCTGAAGTGAGGTGCAATGCAGCTTTCCACATGTTGTGCTGCAGCGCAACCACACACGCAAGCAATACCGAACCCCCTGTGCTGCATGTAGTCAACCTGTACACAATTATTGAGTACTTCTTCGCCCTTAGCAGGCAGCCTGAGGGCGACGCGTACATGTACCGACTCAGGACACGGCATGCTAGGCGCGTTACAAGCCACACGCCTGTGCGCCGCTGTCCCGAGGAAGCCCCACGTGGAGGCCAACTGCTTTTGAAAAAATCTTATCCTACGTCTTCTGACAGTACTGCAGCCCACGACGGTCCTTTGAGGACCCCTGTTAGTGGAGTCTTTTCCCACAGGGCGATTGCCTGGCTGGCATTGTACAGATGCCAAGATTTCCGATTTCCGCAGTCAACTGGATGACTGGATNGGCGATTGCCTGGCTGGCATTGTACAGATGCCAAGATTTCCGATTTCCGCAGTCAACTGGATGACTGGATGGTTTCCAATATATAAAAACTACAGCTTCACCATTTACGAAACAGAAACGTGGCTGTTGATCCGGGCAACTACCACGGTGCCTCATGCTGTCAAACGAATCGCTGCGCGTGTTGCCTGAGTTTGTCCATGGCATGCAAGGGACAGCAACAAATTGAGAACTTCCAAACAACCGCAGAAGATTCAGTGGAATAATGTTTCTGATTTTTACTTGTTTGCTATTTCATTTATTCGTTTCGCCGATGTTGTCGTGCCGCCGGATGCCTCTTTGTCCTTCTGCAGCTTTTCGTTGACTTCAACTCCGCTCCCCGGTTACGTTGGTTGATGCCTTGCATTGCGGCATAAACTCATCTTCATTCGCTAAAACATTTTTGTGAAGGATGAAAAACGTCTACAGCGGTTAACATAATCCGTTAAACTCCCTCTGGAGGTGTGGGTTGGAAATCTGCGGTATAAATTCCGACCCACACCCGACTCAGCTCGCTGCTGCGGGTGGTCTGCCTCATGCCTTCGACTTCAACTGTTTAAAGCTGCGACCCAATGCCCGAGTGGCATAATATCCTTCAGGAGAATGCAACTCCAAGCGACGCGTCAGCATTTGCTTCTTCGGAGTTGCCAACAGCGGGATCGATTTCTACCAAATCGGGGAAGTTGAGAGCCACAGCCTATCGTTCCGCTCCGTGCCCACGTACTATTCTTGCGGTCATAGCCGCGATCAGCGCAGTTGTATTGCTGGTGTTTTTTTGTTCGCGCGTTTACGGGAGACGTACCATACAGGACTTTCGAAGCCGTAGGCTGGCCAGCTCAGAAGACAGCGATGCGGAAATTGATGTGTGCGGCCTCTCTAGTGATGAAGAGGAGGAGCAACAGCACCGGAGCCGGCATCTCAGTTTTCCTCCTGGAGAAAAGCAATCTTTGCCCCTTAAAAAGAGATTGTTGACAAGAGCAGCGGAGGCCGGCTTCGGTGTTTTTGAACCAACACCCCACCAGCAAGNAAAAAGAGATTGTTGACAAGAGCAGCGGAGGCCGGCTTCGGTGTTTTTGAACCAACACCCCACCAGCAAGAGCAGCCACAGCCACACGATGAAGACGTTGCAGCTGCGTTGCATATACCCCCACCTGGAATGGCTTCAGGGACAGAGCAGCTCGACCCCTCAGTGCAGCCGCGAACCGCAACAGAGCTCGATGCAGTAGAAGGACTGCTGAGTCTCCGCCCTCACCTGCGTGCTGCTGGAACTTCTGCCACTCCACCGAGACGAAAAGTCTCAGTTGAAGTGCTGCAGCTGCAGGAACAGCTGCGCCAGTTGCAGCGGCAGGTGTATATGCTGCAACAGCAGATATCAACAGGGTTGGGGCACCAGCAACAGCAGCAGGAGCAACTCCAGCAGCATCCGGACCAGCCGGAGCCCTATCAAGATTGGTCTGTGTTTTGGCACCGTCAGTTGTTGGAGCAGGAACAGCTGCAGCAGAGTTCGCTGCAACAGCAGCATCACCTGCATTGGCATCACGGGCCTCGGCAGNGCAGGAACAGCTGCAGCAGAGTTCGCTGCAACAGCAGCATCACCTGCATTGGCATCACGGGCCTCGGCAGCACGAACAGCAGCAGCGGAGGCTCCTACAGCAGCACGAACAGCAGCTGCTGCAAGTACAGGAACAGCAGCAGGTATTACAAGATGATGAACAGCAGCAGGCCGTGCAAGAGAAGGAGCAGCAGAGGACGCCGCAGGAGAAGTGTGAAAAGCGCCGGCAGCGTAAGCGGAGGCGGGAAGAACAAGAAGAGCCAGACATACGGGACGAAGAGCAACAGCAGCTGTTGCAACCTGTCGATCCGCCGGCCTGGCAGTTGATGGTAGATGAATGGATTGAACCGGAGTCGCCGAGTCCCGAGGCGCCTGATCCGAGTACCTTTCAACAGTCATTGCAGCCTCCTGCTGCTCCAGCACCACCAGGTCCCTCGAGGTCAGAGTATTTCCCCATGCAGGTGATTCCTGGATTGCCACTTGCTTCTCCTGATGCATTCCATGATGGTGCATTCCCTGCTGGGACGCCTTCGCGGGATGAAGTTGCTGTAGCTCCTGCAGCAGGGGCTGTAGCAGCAAACGAAGCAGGTGCGCGTGATGCGCATACCCCTGGCCCGCCCCTGGCTTCATCGACGGCAACAACAGAAGGCATGGGAATTCGGATGCCGAGGCTATATAATATACTGACTGGTGGCGATGTTGAAGGAACAGGAACAACAACAGCAGCAGGTTCCGCCATACCCTCATCTGAATCGACGCCGGCCATCATGGAGCTACCAGAGACGCGAGAATCTACTATTGCTGCTATGATGGAACACCCGTTCGTGCGTCTGCCGAGGCGAACAGTGGAAATTGTTCCGTCTGCGCTTCTGGTGGACATGAAGAGCGCAATGGGCGCACCTGGCAGGCGGCACCCCTTGCCGCTTCTGCTGAAGGCCCATGAACTGCTGTCACGGCGATATTTGACTCCTGCGCAGTTACCAGAGTTGGTAGATATTGCAGAAGGAATTGTGGGGCATATAATGCATTACCAGTCCTATGACGTCACAAATCTTCCGACCTGCCGCGCAGCTGAGCGGATGGGANGCTTGTGGAAGCGTTTTGCAGACTCCATCAGCCACGCTGCGCCTCCACTGTCTTCAAGGGGAAACTACCCAGGGTTACCGCTTTTCAATTCACATCTGACTGAGAATCTCAGCCATGCAATTCAAGTACTCAAAACGGGAGCTAGGCCGGAACCCGTAGAACTATTGCGGCTCAAGCGGATGCTCTTCTGCTCGCCGCTGTCTCCTACGCGTTTGAGAGCCAGTGTTTTTGATCCGTGGAGGGAGGACGACAAGGATTCAACCGATAAACCGTAGCTGCTATCACCGAAAAGCGGGTCTTCTCCCGCACTGTAGTGGAAGGGGAGGAAAAACAGAAGGGAAAACATGAATTTGTATTTTTAGCAAAAGAGGCAATTTGCGCTGTTCCCGCTTGCCCCCATCTTCCGTCGGCCGCCGGAATTTTAAGACAATGACTTGACGCCTTAGCGCAGGCACCGCAGGGCCACTGGTGAGGTTTTTGCTCATCGCCGTCGGCAGTTTTGTGTCAAGGCATTGCGGCCTTCGCGAAGTGTTTGAGCGACGCCAATGATGCNAGCTTCAGTGGCGAAAGCTTCGCAGTCATAGTAAGGCAAAACAACGGCTCCAGTGCAACTGTAGCTTTATGGTATGGCCTGTCTGAAACATTGTCTGCCTGACGATGGCAGATCTGCCACCGTTGGCAAGTGATATGTTAACAGTTCTCTACTCGGTGAGTCTATGCATTAAAATGATGCATCGAAAGGGGGCTTGGATATGGTTGCATTCAAGGTCATCTTGGAGCAGGAGTTGCAGCAAGGTGCGATGGAACATAGTCTGTCCGCAGTTGGTATGCAGGCTGCCTCCTACTGTCCAAGAAAATGTTCGACAGTTCTCTGCACTGTTAGAGTATGCAGCAAAGCGGGGTTCGCTGGGGTTACGTGTGTGGTGGCCTTGCAACACAAGCTGAAACTCGGTGCGTTGCAACTCACGTCAGACCAAAACCTCTCGCACCAGGCTGAGCCCGTGCGCCGCTGTGCCCAGGACGCCTGTGGACTGGAGGGAAGGTCAGTAGTTCTTTGTGAACCCTCTTCTTAAGTATTCCCACTTCATTGCAGCGACTGTCTCCAGATAATGTGGAGGCCCCTTGTCACAGGCGCATCGTGGTGCAAGTACACAACCACAAATGGAAGCACAGCAATGTTCTGTTTCATGAATGCCCCAGCAATATAGACAACTGTTAGACACCAACCTGGCCCTCAGCAGGAAGAGTGCACACAAGTAGAAATAAGTGTTCTAACTTGAAATTGAGCATGTAACAGCCCCATGCATGTAGTGCGTGAGTCTTTCAAGTGAACAGTTGCATGATATTCTAGTTAGTATAGCAGTAAAGTACGTATTTAGAGATTCTCAGGTAGATTAGTAACATGATAGTGGCAGAAGCGTATAGCTGACCAGTCACATCCCCCTAAGCGGGATCTGTACAACGGAAGCTGGCCAACGGCAAATAGACATCCTGAGCAGACCGACTACAGAATTTCCCCCCAGGCATGTCCGCCGAACGGGCGTTTGGCCACGACCTAGACAGCTAGGACCTTTCCCTTTCGGAGTATCCTCTAGAAAATAAGATTCTCAGCTTCTTTTGCTTACAATTACTTCCAGCTAACGGATGCATACGGTCGACCATCGGCTGACGACCCCATAGAGTAATGGCCGTATGCCTATTTATGCTGCCCATTAGATTTCTTAT
>NW_013570714.1:0-1053 GCF_000499745.2 Eimeria mitis | reverse complement strand
ATCTGTCTGGGCTACTGCCTGGATGACCGTGCACAGATGTCAATTTCGAATATTTCATCGGTCAGCAGGAAGACTTAATGATTTTCAGTAAGTAATATTAGCGAATTCACAACTGAGGAAGCACTAACGGTGCTTTTTACCCCCCAGTTACCACTGGGCCCCAGGCTTCCAAAGGGATCGGTGCGTCTGTTGCCAATCCACTGCTATTTATGGCGTTTCGTGGTCTCGTGGCATGCCCCGGCAACCGGCGGAAGAATGGCGCTCTCGCCACAATTGAAATGTTAGCGTAATAGGATTAACATATTGAATCCTACTTATTTTCCATTCTTTTATTCGTTTTGTTGGTGCCTTCACCCCGCCCGTTCCCCTTTTGTGCGCGTGGAGCCCTCTATTGATTCCGAAGGAATTAATCCATATGTTGATTTGCTTCGAGTTGAACTCATCTTCATTCACCACAACATTTTGCAGAACAGCGTAACAGGTCTACAGCGCTTAACATACATCTCGGTGACTTCCTCGGGATTGGAAATCTGTGGTGCAGATTTCGACCCACACGGGACGCCAACTGCGGTTGCCGGTTGCACATCTCATGTCGTCGACCTTCACGCCTTAAAGTTGCTAACAAATGCCCGAGTGGCGTAATATTCTTCAGGAGAATGCAACTCCAGGCGATGCGTCAATATTTGCCCTCGCGCGGTTTCCGACGGTGGAATCGATTTCTAACCAATCGGGGAAGTTGAGAGCCACAGCCTATCGTTCCGCTCCGTGCCCGCGTACTATTCTCGCGGCCATAGCCACGATCAGCGCAGTTGTTTTGCTCATCTTTTTTTGTTCGCGCGTTTTCGAGAGGCGTACCATCCAGGACTTTCGAAGCCGCAGCCTGTCGAGCTCAGAAGACAGTGATCAGGAAATTGATGTGTGCGGCCTCTCTAGTGAGGAAGAGGAGGAACAAGAGCACCCCAGTCCGCGTCTCAGTTTTCCTGCTGGAGAAAAGCAGCATCTTCCCCTCAAAAAGAGATTGTTGACACTACCGCGGGAAGCCGACTCTCGTGG
>NW_013570713.1:8153-8307 GCF_000499745.2 Eimeria mitis | reverse complement strand
TATATATATATATATATACACATACATATACATCTGTGCGTATGTGCATGCATGCAGGGCGCCGTGGGTGTTCGTCTGTCTGTGGGTGGTGTGTCTTTGTGTTTTTTAAATCTCCATTTAGCTTCCGGACAGACCAATGGTCACGAGCGGCTGC
>NW_013570713.1:7034-8051 GCF_000499745.2 Eimeria mitis | reverse complement strand
TTTTTTTTTTTTTTTTTTGTATGCTGCAGCTATACGTGGGCTCTTCTCTGTCTTTGTTCTGCCTTTTTGTTGCTGCTGCTGCTGCTGTTGCTGCTGTTGCTGCTGCTGTTGCTGTTGCTGCTGCTGCTGTTTGTATTGTTAAGCTCCTCCTGCTGCTGCATTGTTATTTCTGTTGCTGCTGCTTTTATTGCTGCTGCTGCTGCTGCTGCTGTTGCTGTTGCTGCTGTTGCTGCTGCTGTTGCTGCTGCTGCTTTCATATACCCATAACTGCAATTTCTGCTGTTCCTGCTCCCACTGCTGCTGCTGCTCCTGCTCCTGCTGCTGCTGCTGCTGCAGCTGCTGCTGCTGCTGCTGCCGTTTCTGCATATCTATAACCGCAATTTCCGCCAATCATTCTCCTCCTCCTTCTCCTCCTGCTGCTGCTGCTGCTGCTCCTCCTCCTCCTCCCGCTGCTGCTCCTGCTGCTGCTGCTGCTGCTGCTCCTGCTCCTGCTGCTGCTGCTGCAGTCTTCTAGTTCTGCGTATCCGTGTCCACTGGACCACGACTTTCTGTTTGCTGCTGGCGACTACAACTTCAGGCTGGGGCTGCAGCACCAGCAAGTTGTTGAAACCCTCAACACCAACGAGTGGCTTACACTGCTCCAGTACCACAAACCCTAAACCCTCATAAACCCTATTAAACCCTAAACCCTCATAAACCCTAATAAACCCTAAACCCTGAACACTTGCTGCTTCTTTTTTTTACAGCACCAGCAAGTTGTTGAAACCCTCATCTTTGCTGTTGTTTAATATTTTTCTTTGTATCTGCTGTGTTCTCTTCTGCTGCTGCTGCCCCTGCTGCTGCTCCTGCTGCTGTTCCTTCTGCTCCTGCTTCTGCTGCTCCTGCTGCTGCTGCTTCTGCTGCTGCTGCTGCTGCTGCTGCTGCTGCTGCTGCTGCTGCTGCTGGTGTGTGCAGCAGCGACAACCTGCGTCAGTATCAGCGGTATAAGGTGTTTCCTTTTGCTGCACTGCGAGAGGC
>NW_013570713.1:3739-4863 GCF_000499745.2 Eimeria mitis | reverse complement strand
ATATATATATATATATATATATATATATATATATATATATATATATATATATATATATATATATGTAGAGCTGTATCTGTGCATACACCCCAAATAGATTTACTTTTTTCTTTTTTTTAAGGAAACAATTCCCCTAACTATACCTAGCTGAAACCTCCATCTTTTTCTTTTAATTTTATTTTGGTTTATTTTATTTTATTTTGGTTTATTTTATTTTATTTATTTTATTTTATTTTATATTATTTGTTTACTTTATTTTATTCTTTCTAGCTTTTGGTGTCTATACACCTAAGCTGGGCTTCTAATCCTTTTGTTTACGCAGCGCGACTCAGCCGCATAAAAAAAAAAAAAAAGATATCAACTCTCTGCTGCTGCTGCTAGTACTTGCTGCTGCTGCTGCTGCTGCAGCTGCAGCAGCAGGTATAAGCAGCAGCAGCAGCAGCAGCAGATGATGTAGAGTGTTTTCTTTTTTTTATGTTTTATTGTTTTCCTTTTGGCTCAGCCTGGGGCCCCACTACGGCGTTTCTTTATCCTTAAAAAGGAAAGGGGGCTTTCTTACGCTTGCATGCGCTGCTGCTAGTTGCTGCAGCAGCAGTTGCTGCTGCAGCAAGTGCTGCAGCAGCAAGTGCTGCAGCAAGTGCTGCAGCAGCAAGTGCTGCAGCAACGAGTGCTACAGCTCAGCTGAGGCAGCCTGTGTAGCATTGCCTGTGTGAAGTTTCTGCTGCTGCTGCTGCTGCTGTTGCTTATACTTGCTGCTGCTGCTGCCGTTGCTTATACGTGCTGCTGCTGCTGCTGCTGCAGCATTTGTCCAGTGGGTTAGTGGGAAAGGGGTGAGCTTGCATGTGTGTTTACGTTGCAGCAGTATTTGTAGCAAACTGTGCTGCTTACTCTCTGCAGCAGCAGCAGCAGCAGCAGCAGCAGCTGCAGCAGCTGCAGCAGCAGCAGCTGCAGCAGCAGGTTTTCGTTTCGCTTTGTCTAGGATACGTATACAGTGGAGGAGAGTTCTTCTGTCTGTTAAATAAATATTTTTATTAGTGTTTTCTCTGCTGCAGCGCATGCACTTTCTGTGTAGTTCAGGTGTAACGACAGTCTGCTGCTTCTGCTGCTGCTGCTGCTGCTGCTGC
>NW_013570713.1:0-3485 GCF_000499745.2 Eimeria mitis | reverse complement strand
TAGCATTGCCTGTGTGAAGTTTCTGCTGCTGCTGCTGCTGCTGTTGCTTATACTTGCTGCTGCTGCTGCTGCTTGCTGCCTATAGACACTGTCTAGGGGGATACAAACATAAGCAGGAGACGGGCTGCATGCAGCTCATAGCTTCTACTATGCTGCAGCATTGTTATGGGGCTGCTGCTGCTGCTCACCCTAAACCCTAAACCCTAAACCCTTTGCTGCTGATCTCTTCTAGGGTCCTCTAGAGGACATCTACAGCAGAAAAGTGAATATGATACGACGCCAGAGACTTGCTGTTTTTTTTTTTTTTTTTTTTTTTTTTTTTTTTTTTTTTTTTTTTTTGTATGTAAAGGAAACTCTGTATATAAGCAAGCAAGACCGTTGCAGCTCGTGATAGAGAAGAGCCCCCTACAAACAGCTCTTCTCCTCAGCACCACCCAGGCGGCTCGAGCCCAGCAGGCGAGGGGCCTGAAAGCAGGGGGAAAGCGGCAGCATAGATGAGCTGCAACTGCTCTCGCTGCTGCTGCTGCTGCTGCTGGTGATGCTGCATGCACAAGCAGGCCCCCTCAACCCCCCACTGAATAGACAAATGTTTAACGCTTATCTGGCTGCTTATAAACAGCCTTCATACAAGTACATATGCGTGCTGCAAGCTCATCATACACTGCGGGGTGCTGCGGTGTCTGTACACCGTAGAGGCACACAGCGGCGTATAGAGAGGGTATGGGTGTATGGTTTCAGGTTTCGGGTGTATGGTGAGGTAAAGAGAGTTTATTTAAGTAGAAAGAAAGGAATTACATATGCACTGACACGCCTTGTTTCCTATTTGGGGTGTACAGACACCCCAAGAAACCCACACAACACAACCACACACCCCTGTACATGTATACGGTGGGGGGGCTGATCTCGCTAGCATGTTTTTTCCTTTAAACTGCTACAATAGAATGCACTTTATATGTAAAAACAGAAATGCAAGAAATAAATAAATTTTTTTTTAATTTCAATGCAAAAAGCAGCAGTACAAGTGCCGCAACCACGGGCAGCCCCGCGTGCGTCTCTAGGTGTGTGGTGTATGGGGGGGTGATGTGGCTAAGAAATTTCGGGAAAAAAAAGAAAATATAAAATAAAACAATTAAATAATTAATAAAAAGATAATAGAGCACTAAAAATGTCTTTGATTCAGCTCAAAGCAAGGCGAAGGTAAGCAGGTGCAGCAGCAGCTGCGTGGGGAGGGAGCACAACGTGCTGCTGCAGCAGCAGCAGCAGCAGCAGCAGCAGCAGCAGCATCCCCTCCGTGCTGGCTGCTGCGGGGCGCCAGGGAGGGTAGGTCTCGTTGCAGGTGCAGGTTGAGAGAGGTTTAAGAGGTGTTTGTATTTTGGGGTGTACACTTATTTCTTCTGTACAGTTCCTGTTTGGGTTGTTTTGTATTGAACTGTTCTTTTCTTTTATAATATTTTTCTCTTTTGCTTGTTTGTTGCTGCCCGCAAGGTTGCAGCATCTTCTCCCCACTGGTTGTGTGCGTAGGTAGGGTTTATTGGTTTAGTTGTGTTGTGTGTGTTGTTGTATTGTGTGCTTTCTTTGTTGTTTTTGGGGTGTATAAAGTTTTTTTTTTTTNTTTTTTTTTTTTCTGCTTTCTTAGCATATTCTTTTTTTTTCTTTCTTTCTTTTCATCACCACCACAATGGCTGAAGCTCCAGCAGTTGGTATTGATCTAGGAACCACGTATTCTTGCGTGGGGGTATGGAAAAACGATGGTGTAGAGATAATAGCGAACGATCAAGGAAACAGAACAACACCTTCTTATGTTGCATTCACCGATACAGAGAGACTTGTAGGAGATGCAGCAAAAAACCAAGTAGCAAGAAACCCAGAAAATACAGTATTTGATGCAAAAAGATTAATAGGAAGAAAGTTTGACGATCCAGCTGTACAGGCAGATATGAAACACTGGCCTTTTACTGTGAAAGCAGGACCAGGAGGTAAACCACTTATAGAAGTAAACTATCAAGGAACAAAAAAAACATTTCACCCAGAAGAAATATCAGCAATGGTATTAATGAAGATGAAAGAGATAGCTGAAGCTTTTATAGGAAAAGAAGTCAAAGAAGCTGTAATTACAGTTCCTGCATATTTCAATGATTCACAAAGACAAGCAACAAAAGATGCAGGTACTATAGCGGGGCTGAACGTATTACGTATTATAAATGAACCTACAGCAGCAGCTATTGCTTATGGTTTAGATAAAAAAGGACATGGAGAGATGAATGTACTTATTTTCGATATGGGGGGAGGTACTTTTGACGTTTCTTTGCTTACTATAGAAGACGGTATCTTTGAGGTGAAAGCTACAGCAGGAGATACACATTTAGGGGGAGAAGATTTCGACAATAGACTTGTAGATTTCTGTGTTCAGGATTTTAAGAGAAAGAATAGAAGTAAGGATCCGAGTACAAACAGCAGAGCATTGAGAAGANCTGTGTTCAGGATTTTAAGAGAAAGAATAGAAGTAAGGATCCGAGTACAAACAGCAGAGCATTGAGAAGATTAAGAACACAATGTGAAAGAGCGAAAAGAACTTTATCTAGTAGTACACAAGCTACTATAGAAATAGATTCACTTTTTGAGGGTATTGATTACTCTGTTTCTCTTTCTCGTGCTAGATTCGAAGAACTTTGTATGGATTACTTCAGAAACTCACTTGTACCTGTAGAGAAAGTACTAAAAGATAGTGGTATAGATAAGCGAAGTGTACATGAAGTTGTATTGGTGGGAGGATCAACAAGAATACCGAAGATACAACAACTTATACAAGAATTTTTTAATGGAAAAGAACCTTGTCGTTCTATAAATCCTGATGAAGCTGTTGCATATGGTGCAGCTGTACAGGCAGCTATATTAAAAGGAGTAAATAGTTCACAAGTACAAGATCTTTTGTTGCTTGATGTTGCTCCTCTTTCTCTTGGTCTAGAAACAGCTGGAGGAGTAATGACGAAATTAATAGAAAGAAATACAACAATTCCTACAAAAAAATCACAAATATTCACAACATATGCAGACAATCAACCGGGTGTACTTATACAAGTTTTCGAGGGAGAAAGAGCAATGACAAAAGATAATAATTTATTAGGCAAGTTTCATCTTGATGGTATTCCTCCTGCACCAAGAGGAGTACCCCAAATAGAAGTTACTTTCGATATAGATGCAAATGGCATTATGAATGTTACAGCAACAGAAAAAAATACAGGAAAGTCAAACCAGATCACCATCACCAATGATAAGGGTAGACTAAGTCAGGGTGAGATAGATAGAATGGTAGCCGAAGCAGAGAAATATAAAGCCGAAGATGAAGCAAATAAACAACGTGTAGAAGCTAAGAATGCACTTGAAAATTATTGTTATTCCATGAGAGGAACCATGGAAGATGAAAAAATAAAAGATAAAATATCCGCAGAAGATAGAGAAGCTGCAACATCTGCAATACAGAAAGC
>NW_013570712.1:8676-8759 GCF_000499745.2 Eimeria mitis | reverse complement strand
CAGCAGCAGCAGCAGCAGCAGCAACAGCAGCAGCAGCAACAGCAGCAGCAGCAGCAGCAGCAGCAGCAGCGGTGGTGTTGAGT
>NW_013570712.1:8495-8576 GCF_000499745.2 Eimeria mitis | reverse complement strand
GCAGCAGCAGCAGCAGCAGCAGCAACAGCAGCAGCAGCAGCAGCAGCAGCAGCAGCAGCAGCAGCAGCGGTGGTGTTGAGC
>NW_013570712.1:6664-7469 GCF_000499745.2 Eimeria mitis | reverse complement strand
ATATATATATATATATATATATATATATATATATATATATATATATATATATATATATTTATATATATATCTGGGGTGTATGTATATACACCACAGATAAAGCCCAGCTGTATATACACCCCAGATAGACACCAGGTGTATATACACCCCAGATAAAGCCCAGGTGTATATACAACTCAGATAAATTAATACCAGGTGTATATACACCCCAGATAAACACCGGGTGTATATACACCACAGATAGACACCGGGTGTATATACACCACAGATAAACACCGGGTGTATGTACACCCCAGATAAAGCCCAGGTGTATATACACCTCAGATAAAGCCCAGGTGTATATACACCCCAGATGAAGCCCAGGTGTATATACACCGAGGATTATGACAGGCTGCATATACACCCCAGATAGATATCTGCGGTGTATATACACCTCAGATACAAATGGGGTGTTTATACACCGCAGATATAGTGAGGTGTACATACACCCCATGTAAACACCGGGTGTATATACACCCGAGATAAAGACCAGGTGTATATACACCACAGATACAGCTGGGGTGTATATACACCGCAGATACAGGCGGGGTGAGGTGTACATACACCCCAAATATGGGGGTAGCTGAATGTCGCCCCAGAGACAAACAACTGCAATAGACTCTACACTATCCCTGGTTTCTTCGTTGAGGGTTTAGGGTTTAGGGTTTAGGGTTTAGGGTTTAGGGTTTAGGGTTTAGCTCGAAGGGTTTAGGGACCGGATTCAGGGTGTGTTAAAATATGTATGGGGTATATAGGGTCTAGGGTT
>NW_013570712.1:6275-6458 GCF_000499745.2 Eimeria mitis | reverse complement strand
TTCTTTTTGGGGTGTATACGCACGAGACACCGTTGCTGTTGCTGCTGCGGTGCGGCGCAGATGTTTGCCTTATAACCCCTCAAAATGTTGATAAAAGTTGAATTTATATTAAATATTATTTTTAATTTAATTAAAACAATGAAAACAATATAAATATTATGCTTTCTCTACGCAGCAGCATCG
>NW_013570712.1:5942-6175 GCF_000499745.2 Eimeria mitis | reverse complement strand
CCTTTGCTGCTCCACAAATACAAACCCTAAACCCCAAACCCTAAACCCTAAACCCTCGATCGTAGCCCCCTTATAAACCCTAAACCCTAGACCAGGCAGCAGGGGTGTTTCAGGGGGATGAATGCCTCTACATGCCCCCACACAGATGCTCCTAAATATATTTAAATAAAGTGTATTAAAAATAAATAAATTTAATTTATTTTTTGTATCAACTGAATGCAGAAGCAGACGTC
>NW_013570712.1:5609-5842 GCF_000499745.2 Eimeria mitis | reverse complement strand
CCTTTGCTGCTCCACAAATACAAACCCTAAACCCCAAACCCTAAACCCTAAACCCTCGATCGTAGCCCCCCTATAAACCCTAAACCCTAGACCAGGCAGCAGGGGTGTTTCAGGGGGATGAATGCCTCTACATGTCCCCACACAGATGCTCCTAAATATATTTATATAAAGGGTATTAAAAATAAATAAATTTAATTTATTTTTTGTATCAACTGAATGCAGAAGCAGACGTT
>NW_013570712.1:4665-5509 GCF_000499745.2 Eimeria mitis | reverse complement strand
AAATTTATATTAAATATTATTTTTAATTTAATTAAAACAATGAAAACAATATAAATATTATGCTTTCTCTCCTCAGCAGCATCCCGATCATGCTGGTTGCTGCTGCTGCTGCTGCGCGGCGGCCAGACCAGACCGCCCCGTACCTCTCTGTGTGTATCTTCTGCTGCAAAAGAGTAAAATTTTTAAATAAAATAAATAAATTATTTCCTTTTTATATTTATTTCTTTTTATATAATTTAAAAAACGAAACAAACAAACTACATATACCCCCACCCTTGTCTTTATACTGCGGGGGCTCCAGCGGAAGCATCGAGGAGCAGGGGCCGTACACTGGGGGGGGGGGTAGTGGGGCTGTTTGGGGTGTATTTGTTTGTTTTTTATTTTATTTAATAAAAAATATTCAGAATAAATTCATTATAGGGTTTATTTTCTCAAAAGAAACCTCTCTTATCCCCCCCAGCGGGAGCTAGCTGCGGGCTCGACACACCCAGTGCAGCAGCAGCAGCAGCAGCAGCAGCAGCAGCAGCTCCGTATCCCTCCTGCATTTGTTTCTTCCTTTCTTTTTACTTTTTCTTCTTTTTTCTTTTTTCCTTTTTCTCCTTTCATGCTGTAAAGCTGCAGACGCAGGGCCTCTGCCTGCGCCGGCTCCATCCCTATATTCATCCCCGACAGCAGCAGCAGCAGCTGCAGCAGCAGCAGCAGCAGCAGCAGCAGCAGTAGCAGCAGCAGCTGTAGTAGAGCAGCAGCTGCAACAGCAACAGCTAGGATCTGCAGCAGCAGCGTCAACTGCAGCAGCAGTAGTACCTGCTGCTGGATCGTTTTCCTTACGCAGCGGCATTTACAC
>NW_013570712.1:3288-4565 GCF_000499745.2 Eimeria mitis | reverse complement strand
TCTGCAGCAGCAGCGTCAACTGCAGCAGCAGTAGTACCTGCTGCTGGATCGTTTTCCTTACGCAGCGGCACTTACAGCAGCAGCAGCAGCAGCAGCAGCAGCAGCAGCAACAGCAATAGGACTTGTTGCTGCTGCTGCTGCTGCTGTTTTTTTTGTTGTTGTTGATACAGAGGTTTATTTTTCTTTCTCTAGGGTCAAAAAAAAAGCCCCAAAAAGCTGTTGCATGCAGCAATGAAGCTTGCTGCATGCGGGGCCCCTGTGGGGCCTCCACGATGTTTATTTTTTCCTTTTTTTGTCTCCTTTCTCCTTTTCTTTTCTCCCTTTCAGGTGTATGCACACCGTATACTTATTCATGGGGGGACCCTCACTCCGTCTGATCCCCCAGCAGCGAAGACAGCAGCTTCTTTATCTGGCTCAGCTGCTGCTGCTGCTGCAGCAGAGGGCAGCGAACAGCAACAGCAACAGCAGCAGCAGCAGCAGCAGCTGCAGCAGCAGCAGCAGCAGCAGCAGCAACAGCAAATACGGTCCCCTGTGTCGCTTCATAGCGGGGATCCATCTGCTGCTGGGAGCGAATCGTCTCCAGCTCTGCGGGGAGACAGCCGAGGCAGCGAAGACAGCGANCAGCAGCAGCAGCAGCAGCAGCAGAAGGTACTGACCATCTCGCTCACCCCTTAGTTTCCTTGCAGTCTCCTCTAGGTATCGATGCATCAGAGCCGCAACCCAGGGGCCCCCAAGGAGAAACAAATAAAAAAAGGGTACAGACAGGGGGCCCCCCACAGTATACTGGGGGCCCCTCTATACAGGAAAGGGCCCCCCGCTTGCCGGGGGGGGCCCCCTCCTCTTCGTCCCCTGCAGCTGCCGGTGAGTCTGAGAGTGAGCAGCAGCAGGAGCGTCTGTCTGCTGCAGCAGCAGCAGCAGCAGCAGCAGCAGGAGCAGCAGCAGAAGCAGCAGAAGCAGGAGAAGCAGCAGCAGATGTGGGTGCTGCTGGTTCTTTCTCTATGTCAGTTGCTGCTGGAGACAGACAGGAGACAGAGGAGACAGAGGAGACAGTTGAATCTGTAAGAGTATCAGGTGTGGGGCGGGGATCGTCTGTGGGGTCGTATCCAGCAGGGGAGGAGTTGAAGGTGTTAGACCCAGACCCAGCGATGCCGACTATCGCGGAGCAACTAGCAGCAGCAGCAGCAGCAGGAGCAGCAGCAGCAGCAGGAGCAGCAGGTGCAGCAGCAGCAGAGGAGGAGATGAAGGTGTTGAAGCCACCCCTGGATCGATCCCAATAC
>NW_013570712.1:2838-3047 GCF_000499745.2 Eimeria mitis | reverse complement strand
CATCCTCTTCTCGCACCAGAACAAATACAAACAGAAGTAAGTTTATTTATTTATTTATTTATTTATTTATTTATTTATTTATTTATTTATTTATTTATTTATATGTGTATTTATATTTGTATTTATTTCTGTATTTATTTCTGTATTTATACTAAACGCTAAACCCTTGATCATATCTTTCATCCTCTTCTCGCACCAGAACAAATACA
>NW_013570712.1:1523-2738 GCF_000499745.2 Eimeria mitis | reverse complement strand
CAGCAGGAGGAGCAGCAGCAGCAGCAGCAGGTGCAGCAGCAGCAGAGGAGGAGATGAAGGTGTTGAAGCCACCCCTGGATCGATCCCAATACGCTGCGTTTAGTATTGAGGATATAAAGATGAAGGGGTTTGTTGCTGCTGACCCCACACAGGAGACAGGGGCGTTTGCGGTGTCTGTGGGGTGCGGGTACTACAACGATCCCCGTCGTCTCCCGGGCCTGGCGCATGCACTAGAGCATGCGATATTTCTCGGTAGTAAGAAACAAAAACAAAAAAAAGAATGGGAGTTTTATATAAATAATAAAGGGGGGATACATAATGCATATACTAAACCAGATACCACCACCTTCTTTGTCTCCGCACCGTCTATACACCTGAAAGACCTATTCGTACACTTCCTTGATCATATCTTTAACCCTCTTCTCGCACCAGAACAAATACAAACAGAAGTAAGAATGTTTATTTATTTATTTATTTATTTATTTATTTATTTATTTATGTTTGTATTTGTAGCTGTATTTATTTCTGTATTTGTATCTGTATTTATAGTAAACCCTAAACCCTAAACCCTAAACCCTTGATCATATCTTTAACCCTCTTCTCGCACCAGAACAAATACAGACAGAAGTAAAAATGTTTATTTATTTATTTATATTCGTATTTGTAGTTATATTTATATTTACGTTTATACTTATGCTTTTATATTTATCGTTTGTTGTTTGTTGTTTATTATTGTTATTTATTATTTACTATAATTATTTATTGTTTATTATTTTTATTTATTTTATTTGTGTTTTATTTTTTTTATATATTAAAATTATTTAATATTTAATATTTATTATTTATTTGTATTTGTTCGTCGTCTATCATTACTTATTCTTATTGTTTGTTGTTATTTATTTTTACTTATTTTATTTGTTTAATATTTATTATTTTAATTATGATTCTATATTATTTATTTTATTTATTTATTTTATTTGTTTACTATTTATTATTATTAATTATAAATATATAATGTATTACATTTATTTTTTCTGTGTATTATTTATTATTATTAATATTATTAATTGCATGTTTACCCTACATTTATTTATTTTTTATTATACATCATTAACTTATTATTTTATAATATTTATTTATTTATTTATTTATTTTTTTATTTTATTTTTTTATTTTATTTTTTTTATACAGCTGATGGCGGTGCAATCTGAGCAC
>NW_013570712.1:614-1423 GCF_000499745.2 Eimeria mitis | reverse complement strand
AAATATTTATTCATTTGTGTATTTATTTATATTTATATTTGTAGTTATATTTATATTTATGTTTGTACTTATGCTTTTATATTTATCGTTTGTTGTTTGTTGTTTATTATTGTTATTTATTATTTACTATATTTATTGTTTATTATTATTTTTTATTTATTTTATTTGTGTTTTATTTTTTTTTATTTTTTAAAATTATTTAATATTTATTTTTATCAATTGTATTTATGCATTATATTTATTTATTTTGTTTATTATTTATTATACATCATTAACTTATTTTTATATAATAATATTTATTTATTATATTTATTTTTTTATTTTATTTTTTTATTTTATTTTTTTTATACAGCTGATGGCGGTGCAATCTGAGCACGATAAGAATACCCCTGACTTAGACAGAATAGCTCTGCACCTGGCTCTGCAGTTTCTCCCTGATTCGGGCACAGCAGCAGCAGACAACAGCAGCAGCAGCAGCAGCAGCAGCAGCAGCAGCAGCAGCAGCAGTGAGTGTAGAGGAGAGTGTGGGGTGTCTCCTGTCTCCGGGAAATTCGGGACCGGCAGCTTGGAGACACTTTGTCTCCGACCCCACAAAGAGGGGATCGACTTGGTGGCCTCCATGAAGCGTCTCCACGCAAAATGTTATACACCCAGCAATATGGCTGTCTCCTTCAGGTGCTGCTGCTGCTGCTGCTGCTTCTGCTGCTGCTGCTTCTGCTGCTGCTGCTGCTGATGCTGATGCTGATGCTGATGCTGCTGATACACAGCTTTTTATGGGACTGGGGGAGGGGAGTCGTAGTGATGTAGCA
>NW_013570712.1:0-514 GCF_000499745.2 Eimeria mitis | reverse complement strand
GCTGCTGCTTCTGCTGCTGCTTCTGCTGCTGCTGCTGCTGTTGCTGCTGCTGATGCTGATGCTGCTGATACACAGCTTTTTATGGGACTGGGGGAGGGGAGTCGTAGTGATGTAGCAACAGCAGCAACAGCAGCAGGAACAGCAGCAGCAGCAACAGCAGCAGCAGCAGCAGGTGCTGGGGGGTGGTTGTGTTTATTATTTACATGTTGTCTGTGTCTCTTCTTTTTGTTGTGTGTTTAGGATGGGCCGCATAGAATCAGATCAGCCGCAGCAGCAGCAGCAACAGGACCTGTGGGAGTTGATTGAGTTTGTGTCTGCTGCTGTTCGAGCTGCTGCCCCCCAAACGTCAACTACTGCAGCAGCAGCAGCACCAGCAGCAGCAGCACCAGCAGAGCAGCAGGAGGATACGAGTCTCCTCCAGCAGCACGAGTTGCTTACACAAGAGACAAAGGAGACAGAGACAGAGACAGAGACAGAGACACCCCACACCCCACATCACCAGACAGCTGACGGA
>NW_013570711.1:6352-8042 GCF_000499745.2 Eimeria mitis | reverse complement strand
GCTGCCATAACCTCTGCAATATCCTCCTCTGAGATGCTGCGTGCGACGTCAGCAAAGGAGCTGGAATCATACATTTGGTTGTAGAAGCAATCATATCTGAATAGTTCTTTATCTAGCAATGTTGAGCTACTGAATGTTTCATATTCTTCTAGAGCTTTTCCAAGGCATTTCTGTTTTAAATGTGCAGCCTGAGCCACCATATCTACCAACATATGCGCTAGACCGTATCGTTTGAGTGGGGGTTTGCTTTCATCTTGCATGATCTTCACTGCTGCCTCCCTAGCAACTCTTTCTACATCCAGCTTAGAACTCTGCCGCAAACTGAAGGCTAAATCCGCAAGATCTGTTACAGTGTATACACTGCTTAGCTTCGCCATATCTTGATAGCTCACAGTTACCCTCTGTGCACGAGCGGCATCAACGTAAGCACGAAGTTTCTCTGGCTCGACATAGCGGTACCAATCCATAAGGAACTGGGGACCTGCAGAGAAAAAAACATAATTATAACCACAATAATCATAATATTATAAATAATTATTATTATACTGATTAAAATATTGATTTTCAGTTAGCCTAAGAATAGCATCATGATCATGATAGTGTGTGCAGTGCTAATACATTCAAATTTGGAGTTGTATGAAGCTGGTGGTGGGGCTGTGTATTTCTGTTGTGTTGATGAAACTATACGAACCTTCGAAAGCAAAAGTGATAAAGCGGTGTCGTCTGTCTGTATGAGACCCGAGAAGGAGATCGGCGGCATAGGCGAGTACTTCTGCTGGAGCCAGTTGGGGTGAGACATCCTGCAGTGTATACTGGAAAGAGATCATCTTGGCCTCTGCATCATAGGATCTGAAGCTGATACCACCTAGGTTATTACCCAGACTCTCAACAGTAGTAAGAAGCAGAAGACGCAAGAAAGGAGTTATGAGTTTCACTCGCAGCTTTCTTTCATCCATATCTGCCCGTCTCTGTTGCAAGAAATCCAAGTGTTGTACCAGCGGCAGCCCATCAATATAAACTGTCTGCAGCAACTCATCAATTGTGACAGTGTCCCTCTCAGCACTGATATAAGAACGTAGCCGCAAGAGAAGGAAACATAAACCAAACGCATCCGATGTCAGTAGGACTTCATGAGGCAGAGAACTTGTTGGGCTGATGGGGTCACGCAAGACGGAGCTAATCAGAGCAGAACATTTCTCTGAGTTGGATCCGCCCTCCTGTAGCACATAAGCATATCGTCCTCCTCTTTTGTATTGAATAGAGGAAAAGAAGTAGCGTCTTAGTCGTTCTATTAACCAAGTCTTATAATATTATAGCGTATTTGGTGAGATCAGAATATAGTAACGTGAGCAGTAACCCACAGACAGGCCTTCCTCATGATCTAGAGCCTCCTCAACACGCAGTAGAGCCTCCTCCACCTTCACAGCATCTGCGGTATTCAGACCCAAACCCCNAGAGCCTCCTCAACACGCAGTAGAGCCTCCTCCACCTTCACAGCATCTGCGGTATTCAGACCCAAACCCCGAGGCTCAGACTGAGCCTTCACAACAAACGAATTCGGGCCCCCAGCGCTCATAGCTGCATGCGCCACACAACAAATGGCATACAAATGCATGATGCGGGGAGGGAATTCGCGTGTATAGCAAGTGTAGTGTATTACTTATGAACATCGGTATTCCAGCAAAATAGT
>NW_013570711.1:5875-6299 GCF_000499745.2 Eimeria mitis | reverse complement strand
ATATATATATATATATATATATATATATATATATATATATATATATATATATGCGTGTGTGTGTGTGTGTATGTAGGTGTGTATGTATGCATGTGTGTATGTGAGGACGCACAGAAGCGCATTAATTCTGCATCTCTTTTTGTTTGTGGGGGGAGGTTTTTGAGTACGTAAGCCAAGTCCAGTGAGGAGTTGAGGTATGCGAGGGCCTCGGAGGTGAGATACCGCAGCTGCAGCGCCTTGTCAGTGAAGATGCCCCCTGTATCGTGCAGCGCTAAGAGGCCCAAAGCCATGGTGATCCCGGTGCCCCCGGCAGTCTTCAGTATCCAACCCGCTGCAACCTTCACCACCTCCTTCCCCAATAAACGAGCTCGTTCTATCAACTTGCCGTGCTCCTCTGGTACATGCAACACAGCAAACCGAAACT
>NW_013570711.1:1386-5849 GCF_000499745.2 Eimeria mitis | reverse complement strand
ATATATATATATATATATATATATATATATATATATATATATATATATATATATATATATATCTTTTTATTTGTTTATACTGTATAGCCAGGTAGTGTCGCATCCGTTGACTTGGCGGTCTGGCTTGGGTGAGAAGTGCTCACCTTTTGCTGAGGCAGTGAAGGCTGGAGTTGCCCTGATTTGAGTGACGGTGTTGTACATGCTTTGTGGGCTATCGAGTGTGCCGGCGACTGTCTCGAGAGTCAACAAAACTCTGCTGAATTCTTCTAAGTCCGATACCTCTATGAACACATCTCGGCTGCTGTTCAGATCCGGGTAGGTAGTAACCTCAGCGTATTTCAGGGCGCTCATGAAGTGGGGACCTTGAATGACTTTAGGTGATATGCTGTGGCGGCGCAACACAAACACACAAGAGAATACAGATGCAAAAGCTGCACATCCGATACACTGCGCATGTATCTGTCCCACCGCCGGAAGGAAATAGCCGCATAAAGCACTGCAGAAGAGAAAACAAAAAGTAGTATCAAGAGGAAGGGCAGAGGGGATGACGAAGTACTGGCGGAGTCGAACAAAATATATATATATATATATATATATATATATATATATATATATATATATATATATATATATATATATATATGTACCTCCAGCTGCGCAATATAGATCGTCGGGATCCGAAGAATCTTCTCATTCTTGCATAGCATTGCCTCCATTCCATTGACAGTTTTCCCTGTAGTTTTTGTGGGAGCACCTTGAAGTTGTCTTTGAATCGTTTGAGCATTTGTAAGATTCCTTCTTTTTTCTTGGGCCTTGGTGGTCTGTAGCCTGCAAGCGATGGATGGAGTTTTTTCATGAGGTTAGCCAACTCGGTTTCTTCTTCTTCTGTTCCGGGAATGTCGTTGATTTGGTTGTACAGCACCTCAAACCTGTATTTCGCTGCTGTTTTCCCGTACATCTTTGCGCCACCTAGGAAATAATCCAAATTCAAATACGAAGTCCATGTTTCCTGGCCCTTCAGTTCGCTCAGTTTGTGTACAAAGGCTGTGACGTACGTCACGATCTCCTCCTAAAAAAAAAGTATTCAAACGCAGAGTTGGATGCAGGGATGCATATTAGGGTTTGGGGTTGACGAAAGTTTACTATTTAGGGTTTGAAAATGTTAGTCAGTGATGGATAGCATGGACAGCAGAGCTAAGAATAGCGTACCTGCGCCTCCCCAAGGCTTGTTAGGGATCCTATCTTCATGAATCGGAAGATGGCGCACTTCAGCACTCCTTCTTCTTGAGGTGTTTCCCAATTTGATAGGAATTCACATTCGGGATAAAGGGTTTTGAGTTGGTCTGGTTGAGTCTTTAGGATGTTCATGAGATGGTTGACCTCCCGGAGGAAGAGGTGCATTGTGGATGTTCTGCCTGTTCTGTGTTTCTGAATCTTCTTGTAGGCGAAGTGTACAGTACCCATGGCAATAAGAAGAGCTGCGTCCGAGGCGTTCAAACTATGCATGCGAACAATTGCTCTGTTCAATGAACTCAGCACAATGTCCTTCATAGCACTGAAAGACTTCGGGAATGTATACAGCTTTCCATCGAGCTGCACCGTGGCCTCCGCCTGATCGTAGGCCTGGGTAGACAGCACGAAAAGAATGTCGAAAAACATCTTCGGCGTCAGATTCTGCATAAATTCAACCGGGCTCCTCTTCCAGAAGATAGGGAGGCGGCGGTGCAGAAGCATCAGCACTCCGGCCAGCTGCACAAGCACAAAGAAAACACAGAACAAACACAAAAGGAAACAGATAAACGCAGAAAGAGGCAACGACCGGACACGCAACCAATGCAAAAAGAAAATGCCATCTGATCATGAATCCAACAGCTGCGGCGCAGCTCCAGTGCAGCATTTCATTTATTTTTCCTACCGTCTCTGCAGCGACGCGTCCTCGTTTGTCTACGAAGTGTGCGACAACTGTATCTCTGATAGCATTGGGGTCATTTTGAATGCTGAGTAGTTCTTTTCTCGTATCATCATATTGAATAGACCCCCGCACAGTAATTGCAGGGGCCAGCTCACGCTCGGAGAAGCTATGTTGCTCTTGCGGTGCTCCACCATGGCCCCGTCGTGAGTCAACAAGCACATAGAACGACAGAGTTCCTTTGTTCCCCTCATTCACCGTAAAGGTGCTGGTGCAGTCTAGGGGATCTGGCTTGAACACTCCTGCGCAGAAAGAAATTCAAAACACAAACAAGAAAAGGTAATAGAAACACACTCACTTTTGAAACAGCTTTATAAGACTACACCTAACCGGCCGAATCGTCCAGTGATCACTTCACCCACTTTTGCCGCTTTGGTCTCGGACAGGAGCGACGAGACCTGCACAACACAAAGCACCCAAATAGATATTTTTATGCCGAAGGAAAGATCCTGAAATTCAGTCTCCAGCAGCAGCATACACACAGTAGACCCACTTTTTACACTTGCTTCGTCGTCACCTGCAACAAGAATAACAACAGACAAATACCAACAGCAAATGAATAGCAACAACAGAGAAATAGCAACAAAAGGCAAGTACCCCTGACTAGATGAAGCCTCTGTGTGTGCAGCTGGCTATCTGTCCAATCCAGGGGATTGTATATTCGTTGGGACGCACCAGTGAAGGTCAAGCTTCTCCCGTTTTCGTCGTAGAGGACGAGCTTGCCGGTTCCCTCAACGTAGTCAAACCGGCGGAAGGTTAGCTGCAGCAGTCAATACCACAAGCAGCCGCCACCACTATCAAACCAGCAAGCTAGAGACCCCTAGCAGCTACCTGCACTTGCTCCTGCCGTCTTTTTCCGGACGAACTCGGGCTTTAGTGCGTGAAATGTGCTGTGAAAAGGGTGTGTGGGTTAAAGTACCTTTTCGTAGACAGCCCGACGCATGTGGGTGAGGAACACCGCACTGGAGCCTGAGAGAGCGCAATACACGAACAGTGGCGGTGGTCTAAGTCCATCCCCAATTAACTTGAACAATTACTCTCTCTCTCTCTGTATATATATGTATATATATACGTATTAACAGTTGACTTTTTGCTTATATATTCAAACATGTGGGACGAACTTGTTTCCCCAGCAAGCTGAGCAATTCTGGCGATTCCCGCCTGTCTTTTCGCTGTTGCGGATTTCTCCCAAGCCTCGAAGACGCGCGTGACGTCTCCAGTGGAGTGGAATGCAATATCATCTTCGGGAGAGGCAATAGGAAGGTTGAGAGCCGCCAGTGCCTTTGCAATGAATTCATCGGGATCAATCTCGCTTGTAACTGTTGTGCCGCAGACTCGTTTTTCTTCTTCTGTTTTCTCCTCCAGCGGCGTCTGACACTTGGCAATGAGATCAAACACGCGAATACGCTCTTTGTTCTTCTCCACTCGAGACAAGAGAACCTGACTGTTGAGGAACCGTTTGTATATTTCACCCAAGCCCTTGCGCATCTCCCTGTCAGCTGTCGTCAACAAACGAAGAGCCATATCACGAAGCTCAGCTGCAGGACCCGTCTCCTCATTGGCGATTTCAAACAGCGAAAACGCTCCAGCTGCAAAACACGCAAGACCATGATGCGTGCTTGGTGATGAGAAAGANTTTCAAACAGCGAAAACGCTCCAGCTGCAAAACACGCAAGACCATGATGCGTGCTTGGTGATGAGAAAGAACAAGCACAACAGTTTGACCCTCTGGAAGGGAATTTCCTACCAAAGCAAGAGGATCCCGCCAGCCTCATGACGGCTGCGCGAACCCGCCTACTCTATTCGTCTGCGTGAAGTTCTACAGAATTTAATTCTATACATGCTGGTAGGTCAGCAGAACAGACGCATGTGTTGGCACTTACTGGCTTCAAAGAACCCGTTTGCTAGCCTTGTGGCTTCCTCTGCGAACTTTGGCACCCTGAAGAGTTTCCTGGGGAGTTGGGTTTCATCTGTTGCTGATTGTGCAGCACTTCTCCTTGCTGCATGACGCGCTTCAGCTGCTACCATTTCGTCTGCAGGACTGTTAGACCCTTCGGCTGCACCGACTGAATCGTTGATCTTCGTTTCGAGCATCACTATGGCCGACTCGTAGAAGATGGAGAGGATGTCAGCAATGTATGACTTGAAGTACTTGAAATAATATTTCAAAACGCGCACCATTTGAATGATCAACCGTTTTGTATAGTCGTAATGCCTCTTCTCGTAGGTCTCCACAAAACGCCGGTTCTTCCTGCAGCTCTGCGCCAGCAACTTCATCTTTTGCACCGTTGTAAGGGCCTCATCTCCTCCTGACGCCTCGGGGTGAGCGTTATCGAAGAACTCCAGTGCATCTTCTAGCAAGTTCTCCACAGACGCGTCCGCAGCAGGCCTTTCCTGTGGCGCACCCTCTGCGTTCTCCGGCGCGGGCTCCGTGGCGCGGTCCAAACTGCCACTCTTGAGCGCTTCACACGCCTGCACGTATGCCATTGCACTT
>NW_013570711.1:0-1356 GCF_000499745.2 Eimeria mitis | reverse complement strand
GAATTCGGCTCCTCCGATGAATAGACCTTCGGCGAGAGCCCACGATCCCCCGGCGCCTGATAGGGCACTCTTGATTTCCTCAGCCTCCGTGTACTGTTGCTGCACGTCAACTGCGTGCATTTGGAAAAGAATGGTAGTGAGAACGACTGCCTCTCGCTTGAACAAACGGTCTATGACGCCCTGGCCCACCGGGTCTCCCCTCATGGCTGCGAACAGACAGACAGAAATTTCTTTGTACTTTTCTGAACTTTGACTGCCCTTGTTGCTATATCCCTGCATCATGGTCATACATTGCATGACTACAATAGAATATCATGGCCCCCAACCCATGCTCGTTACTCCTGTTTATATTCTTTATTATTTAGTGTTCATCATACCGATTGTTTTTGACCTGAACATCTGAAAGCCACGCGCCCCGCGTCTGGCCAAGCGGAATACAGGCTTGATCGCGCTGACGGCTGCTTGTATGATTCTTGTTTTGCAGATAATACCGATGAGTAGCGCAAATATGCCCTTGAAGTTTATCAGCGATTGCTGGAACACCAGGAAGTATGAACGCACGAGCCCCTTCATAATGCTCCCAAGGATACCCCCGGGGTATACCACAGTGTAAGGCGCAACGGTGTTCACACGGTAGGCGAAGGAGAAGCAGCTGCTTTTCACTTCACTCGTGAACAAACCCGAAACACCACCAATCACCTCTTCGAACCCGTGAATGACCGTGTTACGCAGA
The DNA here is from genome assembly GCF_000499745.2 of Eimeria mitis. Taxonomy (NCBI): domain Eukaryota; phylum Apicomplexa; class Conoidasida; order Eucoccidiorida; family Eimeriidae; genus Eimeria; species Eimeria mitis. The sequence goes on along the minus strand of NW_013570711.1, from coordinate 623 downwards.
GTCATGAGAGGGTGGTTGAACAGACTCTCAGTCCAGGAATACAGAGGGAGTGCTGCAAAACACCAACACACCACTTAACAAACACTTCCTCCCATACATATATCCCTTTCCAGAAGGTCACCAACTGCTCAGCAACTACCTCCTCTCGTCTTTGCAACATGTGGTGCACCCTTCCTAATTCAGGTGCTTGGGGAACCCGAGCACTCGCAGGGATCGGCGAGCCTCCCTTCGGCAACCAAGGGGCCCAGGAGACCCTTGCAGGGGAGAGGTGTCAGTGGTTTCTGGTTGGGTGTGCGGGCAGTGTGCAGAACTCTTAGACCCTCACTTTTTGAAGCCATAATCAGTTCAAGCGCCGCGGTTCCCGCTTTAGCCTGTTGCAGGGCCTGAGTCAACGCTCCGAAGTGTTTCTGGTAGTTTCGGCGGCCAGAGCCCAAGAGACGAGACCGCAGAGGGAAAACCCGAGAAAGCGACTCCTTAGCAAGCAGCTTCGCTGCGCTTGATGGCTTCGCTGCATCCGAAAACGCATTGAAAAAGGAACACGTTTGCCTCTCCGCAACTGCTTTTCATGTTGCTGCGGCAGCTGCTGCTGCGCTGAGGGCTCTAACAAAGGCTGCAGCAGATCT
>NW_013570710.1:9036-9407 GCF_000499745.2 Eimeria mitis | reverse complement strand
TATATATGTATATATTATATGTATTATATAATACAGATAAAGGCAAAGGAGAAGAAACAAAATTAAAATAAAAATAAAAAGAGAGACATAAAATAAAAATAAAAAAATAAAAACAAAATAAAAATAAAATAAAAATAAAATAAAAATAAAGTATGGGGGTTTATTGATTAAATGAATTGCCAGCTGTCTGTACACCCCAACACACAAACCAAAAGGCTGCTGCATTCGCTGCTGCTGCTGCTGCTGCTGCTGCGTTTGCTGCTGCCAGTGTTGCTGCTGCTGCTGCTGCTGCTGCTGCAGCAGCAGCAGCAGCAGCAGCAGGTGCTGCAGCGATAGTTCGATGGGGGGAGGCAGCAGCAGACAAAGATAAA
>NW_013570710.1:8772-8936 GCF_000499745.2 Eimeria mitis | reverse complement strand
TCTGTGCATGCATTTATATTTGTTGCTGCTTCATTTCTCTTTTTTTTTCTCTCTGCTGCTGCTGCTGCTGCAGTTGCTGTTTATAATATTGCTTACACTGCGCCTGTTGCAGCAGCTGCCTTCGCAGCAGCAGCAGCAGGAGCAGCAGCAGCAGCAAAAGCTGT
>NW_013570710.1:8571-8672 GCF_000499745.2 Eimeria mitis | reverse complement strand
GTTGCTGCTTCATTTCTCTCTTTTTTTTTTCTCTCTGCTGCTTCTGCTGCTGACAGCAGCAGCAGCAGCAGCAGCAGCAGCAGCAGCAGCAGCAGAATTTA
>NW_013570710.1:8253-8471 GCF_000499745.2 Eimeria mitis | reverse complement strand
TCTGTGCATGCATTTATATTTGTTGCTGCTTCATTTCTCTTTTTTTTTCTCTCTGCTGCTGCTGCTGCTGACAGCAGCAGCAGCAGCAGCAGCAGCAGCAGCAGCAGCAGAATTTTAAGAATCAAGAACATTATCTGTGCGTCTTGTGTTTGCATTTGCTGCATTAGTTGTTGCTGCTACATAAGCTGTTGTTGCTGCTGCTGCTGCTGCATCAGTTG
>NW_013570710.1:7906-7999 GCF_000499745.2 Eimeria mitis | reverse complement strand
TCTCGATGATGTATGTCTTCTGCACTTGCAGCAGCATGATGAGCAGCAGCAGCAGGAGCAGCAGCAGCAGCAGCAGCAGCAGCAGCAGCAGGA
>NW_013570710.1:6691-7025 GCF_000499745.2 Eimeria mitis | reverse complement strand
GCTGCTGCTGCTGCTGCTGCTGCTGGTGCTGCTGCTGCTGCTGGTGCTGCTGCTGCTGCTGCTGCTGCTGTGTCTGCATTGCTCGGCATTGTGTTGTTAACCTGTACATGGAAATTGCTGCTGCTGTTGGTGTTGCTGGTGGGGCTGGACGCTTGTTGCTGCTGCTGCTGCTGCTGCTGCTGCTGCAGCAACTGTTGCTGCAGCAGCAACTGCTGCTGCTGCTGCTGTTGCTGCTGCTGCTGCTGATGGCTTTGCGAAGGCAGCAGCCGCCTCCAGCTGGTTATTCGTCGCAGCCCCGAGGGAACAGACTGCGGCTTTTGCTGCTGCTGCTGCA
>NW_013570710.1:5941-6414 GCF_000499745.2 Eimeria mitis | reverse complement strand
GTCCCAAACACCATCAGTAGCCAGCAGCAGCAAACCACAATTCTTCACTCCTGCTGCTGCTGCTGCTGCTCCTGCTGCTGCTGCTGCTGGTGCTGGTCCTGCTGCTGCTGCTGCTGGTCCTGCTGCTGCTGCTGCACCTTCTGCTGCACTTTCCGCAGCAAAACCACCGCTGATATTTGCTGCTGCAGCACCAGCAGCAGCAGCATCAACCTGCACACCACCACCAGCAGCACCACCAGCACCAGCAGCAGCACCACCACCACCACCAGCAGCAGGAGCAGCAGCAGGAGCAGCAGCAGGAGGAGGAGAGAAGAGAGAAGAGAGAGAAAAGAGAGAAACCTCTGGCTCAATAGATAGAGCCCTTGGCGGCAGTCTATCCTTAACATCGAAGTCGCCGATAGAACGGGTAGGCTCCAACTGGCCAGCCATCTTGTTCTTCACTATGCTCACCTGCAGCAGCAGCACCAGCAGCA
>NW_013570710.1:1721-2070 GCF_000499745.2 Eimeria mitis | reverse complement strand
GCTGCTGCTGCAGCCGCTTAAAGGCGAGAAGAGGCAGCGCCTTGGTGACGAAGGCAGCAGCCTCGTGCGTGTCGTGGCCGTCGCAGACAACGAACAGTGCAGACGGCAGGCTGCTGCTGCACCGCCGCATGCATGCGCTGCTGCTGCTGCTGCTGCTGCTGCTGCTGCTGCTCCTGCTGCTGCTGCTGCTGAGGGGCGGGAGAGGGTATGGGGCTCGTAAAGATGATACTGATTGAGAGGAGAGAGATAAAGATGAAGACGACGACGGCATGTATGCGGTGGGGGTCAGCGATCGGTACCCTGTTGCTGCTGCTGCTGCTGCTGCTGCTGCTGCTGGTGTTGCTGCTGC
>NW_013570710.1:0-299 GCF_000499745.2 Eimeria mitis | reverse complement strand
GTCGTTCGGCTGCTATCAAGGCTGCTGCTGCTTCTTTGTGTTGCTGCTGTTGGTGTTGCTGCTGCTGCTGCTGCTGACGGCTGCTGCCGCTGCTGCTGCTGCTGCTGCTCCTGCAGCTCATCCTTCCCCTGCTGTGTAGGCCCGTGGCCCCATACACTGACACTCATTCTGTCTTCGTTGTCGTGCATCAATCCTTTGTGAGAGTAAGAGCCGAAGATAGCTCGTACTAAGCAAGACTGCTGTGCATAGGGTCCTGTTCCTGCAGCAGCATGCTGCTGCTGCTGCTGCTGCTGCTGCTG
>NW_013570709.1:8077-8599 GCF_000499745.2 Eimeria mitis | reverse complement strand
AATATATATATATATATATATATATGTATATATATATATATATATATATATATATGAAGAGAAGAGATAGCTGCTGCTAGAAGAATATATTATAAACAGAATTTCAAGCCAAGTGCAGCTCGTGACGCTCCGCAGCTAGCAGGTGGTAGTTGGTGATGATAGAGAGCCAGCAGTTTTTTCTTTGTTTCTGTATACGTAACGATATTTCTGAATCTTTGTATACTGCAGTATTGAAAAGTACAACAAAATAAAAAATATTTATATAATATAAACCCCACCAATGCAATGCAGGTGATCTCCTCTTCCTTTTTTTATTCGAGCTGAGGCTGATGAAGCAGAGAGAAGGAGGAGTCTTACGACCCTCTACACTCAACAAATAAACTTCTGCTGCAGTGTATCTTGCATGCAAGCTTATTCAAGCCCCATGCTGATGGATGCATGCATCCATTCGGCGGGCCCCAGTAACCAAGCTTCGAGAAAGTAGTATATATATATATATATATATATATATATATATATATA
>NW_013570709.1:7752-8026 GCF_000499745.2 Eimeria mitis | reverse complement strand
CAGATCATACTAGAACAGACAGAACGAGAAGAAAGCAATAAGAGAGAACACACGCAACAGAAGCTCAGCGGCTATCAACACCCCCATGGGGTGTCTGTACAGCTCACACAGCTGCAGTATTTCATAGATATTTCGTGTTGATAGATCAACAGGAATTTAGTTGAATTAGGGAGTTAATGTATATGTTTATGTGCACGTGTATATGTATATATAGTGTGCATATACGTATATATATATATATATATATATATATATATATATATATATATATATA
>NW_013570709.1:7365-7653 GCF_000499745.2 Eimeria mitis | reverse complement strand
TAGAAGGAATCAAAATGCACTACTAATTTATTTAATTTATTTATTTATTTATTTATTTATTATTTATTTATTTATTTATTATTTATTTATTTATTTATTATATTTTATTAAAATTCACATTCAGGTGTTTAACATAGAGAAGCCGTCGCTTTCCTTGTGTTTATGGGGCTGCATGCGTTTGTGTGTGCTGTTGGTTATTTATATATTTTTTTCGAGAAAAACTTCAAATAAAATATTTGAATTTATAAAAAATATTTTATTTTTTTATAAAAAAAAAAAAAAAAAAAA
>NW_013570709.1:3903-4330 GCF_000499745.2 Eimeria mitis | reverse complement strand
CCGCTTCCACTACAGTTTGCATGTCGCCTTCAACAGACAAACTTGATGAACTCTGCTGCTGCTGCTGCTGGTGCTGCTGTTGCTGCTGCTGCTGCTGCTGCTGCTGCTGCTGCTCCAGTAGAAAAGAAGCAGATCGAGGGGTGCCAGCAGCTGCAGCAGCAGCAGCAGCAGCTGCTGCTGCTGCTGCTGCTGCATCCGAGGCGTCCTTGCGGTACCAGTGTGGTTCCCCTTGAGCCCGCAGGCGAGATGCTGCCCCTCCTGCTGCTGCTGCTGCTGCAGCCGCAGCTGCTGCAGCTGCTGCTGTTGCTGCTGCTGCTGCTGCTGTTGCTGCTGTTGGGCAGTTCGCCCCCTTTCCCGAGAGGCGGTGGCATGGAGTCTCTCCTTTGAACTCCAACATCCGCTGCTGCTGCTGCTGCTGCTGCCGCTC
>NW_013570709.1:3066-3803 GCF_000499745.2 Eimeria mitis | reverse complement strand
TCCCGAGAGGCGGTGGCATGGAGTCTCTCCTTTGAACTCCAACATCCGCTGCTGCTGCTGCTGCTGCTGCTGCTGCTGCTGCTGCTGCTGCTGCTGCTGCTCTTGCTGCAGCGTTTGCAGCAGCTGCTCCTGTTGCAGCTCATCTCCACGTTGCTGCAGGTCCTGCTGCTGCTGCGCCATCGGCTGCTGCTGTGCCTGCTCTCCCACTTGCTGTTGCTGTTGTTGTTGTTGCTGCTGCTGCTGCTGCTCCTGCAGCAGCTGCTGCTGTTGCTGCTCCTGCTGCTGCTGCTGCTGCTGCTGCTGCTCAATTGATTTGGAAGCAACGCAATCAATGTCGCTGGATGAAGGGCCAAGGATTCCGTCGGCTCTGTTGGTGTCATTGTTGTTGCTGCTGCTGCTGCTGTTGCTGCTGCTGCTGCTGTTGCTGCTGCTGCTGCTGCTGCTGTTGCTGCTTCCAGTTGCAGTCATCTGCTGCAGCTCCCTGCGCACGCTGCTGCTATACGGTGCCACAGGCTCAACATCCCCAGCTGCTTCTCCATCTGCTGCTGCTGCTGCTGCATCTGCTGCTGCTGCTGCATCTGCTGCTGCTGCTGCATCTGCTGCTGTCGATGCTGCTGTTGCTGCTGCTGCTGCATCTGCTGCTGTCGGTGTTGCTGCTGCTGTTAATGCTGCTGCTGATTCTGCAGCTTGAGGCTCCTCAGTGGCAGCAGCAGCATCGCGCGCAGGTGCTACTGCTT
>NW_013570709.1:2399-2966 GCF_000499745.2 Eimeria mitis | reverse complement strand
CCTGCTGCTGCTGCGCCATCGGCTGCTGCTGTGCCTGCTCTCCCACTTGCTGTTGCTGTTGTTGTTGTTGTTGCTGCTGCTGCTCCTGCAGCAGCTGCTGCTGCTGTTGCTGCTGCTGCTGCTGCTGCTGCTGCTGCTGCTCAATTGATTTGGAAGCAACGCAATCAATGTCGCTGGATGAAGGGCCAAGGATTCCGTCGGCTCTGTTGGTGTCATTGTTGTTGTTGCTGCTGCTGCTGTTGCTGCTGCTGCTGTTGCTGCTGCTGCTGCTGCTGCTGCTGTTGCTGCTTCCAGCTGCAGTCATCTGCTGCAGCTCCCTGCGCACGCTGCTGCTATACGGTGCCACAGGTTCAACATCCCCAGCTGCTGCTGCATCTGCTGCTGCCTCTGCTGCTGCATCTGCTGCTGCTGCTGCTGCTGCATCTGCTGCTGTCGATGCTGCTGCTGCTGCTGCTGCTGCATCTGCTGCTGTCGGTGTTGCTGCTGCTGTTAATGCTGCTGCTGATTCTGCAGGTTGAGGCTCCTCAGTGGCAGCAGCAGCATCGCCCGCAGGTGGTACTGCTTCTG
>NW_013570708.1:7436-8420 GCF_000499745.2 Eimeria mitis | reverse complement strand
CCCCCCGAGACCCAGACCGCTGCCGACGGCCTCCCCCCTGCAGCCTCTGCTGCAGGGGCCCCCCAACTCTCCGGGGCCCCCCAGGGTACTGGGGCCCCCCAAGGTGTATATTATCTTTACAGCAACAGCAGCAGCAACGCAGCAGCAGCAGCAGAAACAACAGCAGCAGCAGCAGCAACAGCAGTGGCAGCAGCAACATAGCAGCAGCGACACAACAACAGCAGCAGCTCTGCAGCAACAGCAGCAACTGCAGCAGCAGCAGCAGCACAGCAGCAGCAGGACAGCAGCAGGACACCGACGGCAGCGAATGAGAGCAGCAGCAGCAACAGCAGCAGCAGCAGCAACAGCAGCAGCAGCAAGATGCGCCGTCTTCATCTCCTGAGCCTGCGGTGCCCCAGCAGCAGCAGCAGCAGCAGCAGCAGCAGCAGCGAGGAGCTCAGGAGCAGCACAGAGGAACCTGCATTTGCTGCCAGCTCTGCTGCTGCTGAGGGGCCCCCCCTCTCCCTTGGGGGGCCCCCCAGGGGGGCCCCCAGGGGGGCCCCCAGAGGCCGAGGCGATGCTGCTGCAGCATACGAGCAGCAGCAGCAGCAACAGCAGCAGCAGCAGCAGCAGAATCTAGAGGATGAAGATGCTGCATTGTTTTCGGTCGACTGCAGCAGCAGCAGCAGCAGCAGCAGCAGCAGCAGCCGTCTTTATAATGGTGTTAATCCGCCCCCAGCAGCAGCAGCAGCAGCAGCAGCAGCAGGAGCAGCAGGAGCAAGAGTAGCAGCAGCAAGAGCAGCAGCAGCACAGGCATCAGCAGCACCGACAGGAGAGATACAACAACAACAGCAGCAGCAGCAGCAGCAGCAGCAGCAGCAGCAGCAGCACAAGCTTCCTCCTGATGGACTGCAGCAGCTACTATCTGCAGCAGCAGCAGCAGCAGATTCTCCCTCCTGCTGCAGCAAGAACAGCAGCAGCAGCCGAACCAAAACCAGCGCCACA
>NW_013570708.1:7028-7336 GCF_000499745.2 Eimeria mitis | reverse complement strand
ACAACAACAGCAGCAGCAGCAACAACAACAACAACAGCAGCAGCAGCAGCAGCAGCAGCAGCAGCAGCAGGAGATCCAGCAGCAAAATATCCTCACATCAACAATTTAAACTCTCTGCATACAGACTGGGTTTAGGGGTAGAGGGGTTGCTGCGCATAGACGGGGGGGGGCCCCCCCTGAGGCCCCTGAGGGCCCCCAGGAGACGCAGCACCCAGCAGCAGCAGCAGCAGCAGCAGCAGCAGCAGCAGCAGCAGCAGGAGCGGTTGCGGTTGCCACTGCTGCAGCAGAAGCAGCAGCAGAAACAGCAG
>NW_013570708.1:5885-6928 GCF_000499745.2 Eimeria mitis | reverse complement strand
AGGGGTTGCTGCGCATAGACGGGGGGGGGCCCCCCCTGAGGCCCCTGAGGGCCCCCAGGAGACGCAGCACGCAGCAGCAGCAGCAGCAGCAGCAGCAGCAGCAGCAGCAGCAGGAGCGGTTGAGGTTGCCACTGCTGCAGCAGAAGCAGCAGCAGAAACAGCAGCAGCAGCAGCAGGAAGAAATATACTGGAGTGATGATGATGGTCTGCTGCTAGATGAAGCAGCACCGAAGGATTTTGCTGCTGCAGCAGCAACAGCAGCAGCAACAGCAGCAGCAGCAGCAGCAGCAGCAGGAACTCCATCAGCAGCAGCATCATCATCAACAGCAGCAGCAAACCCATCAAGAGCAGCAGCATTACCATCATCTCCCTCATCATCATTATCATCATCAGCAGCAGCAGCAGCAGGGCCAGCAGCAGCAGCAGCAGCAGCACCAGCAGCAGCAGCAGCAGCAGCAGCAGCAGCAGCAGGTCTCTGTCACGATGACTTCAACTGGGACGAAGCAGAGCTCGTTGGCCGCGGAAGAAGCGCCCTTGTCTTTGCTGCTCTGCACATACCCTCCAGGCTTGTTGTTGCTATCAAGGTATCTAGCTAGCTAGCTAGCTAGCTAGCTAGCTAGATAGATAGATAGATAGCTAGCTAGATAGCTAGCTAGATAGATAGATATATAGATAGATAGATAGCTAGCTAGCTACACATACCCTCCAGGCTTGTTGTTGCTATCAAGGTATCTAGCTAGCTAGCTAGCTAGCTAGCTAGATAGATAGATAGATAGATAGCTAGCTAGATAGCTAGCTAGATAGATAGATATATAGATAGATAGATAGCTAGCTAGCTACACATACCCTCCAGGCTTGTTGTTGCTATCAAGGTATCTAGCTAGCTAGCTAGCTAGCTAGGTAGCTAGCTGCTGCTGCTGGCGCTGCTGCTGCTGCTGCTGCTGGCGCTGCTGCTGCTGCTGCTGATGATGATGGTGGTGATGGTGATGCTGCTGCTCTTGATGCTTTTGTTACTGCTGTTGCTAGCTAGCTAGCTAGATATA
>NW_013570708.1:4941-5107 GCF_000499745.2 Eimeria mitis | reverse complement strand
CAGCAGCAGCAGCAGCAGCAGCAGCAGCAGCAGCAGCAGCAGCAGCACCGCTGCCTACATTTATTGTTCCTTTTCTTGGGGCCTATAGATGGCTATCCAGAAGGGGGGGCTGCGTACACCTTGTCTTTGAGTTTATGGAGCGGGGGTCTTTGGGGGATTTGCTGCG
>NW_013570708.1:2099-2414 GCF_000499745.2 Eimeria mitis | reverse complement strand
GTAGGGTTTCTGTGGTTTATATTGTTTCTAGGGTTTAGGGTTTAGGGTTTTGGCTCTTGTTTTTAGAGTGTATGGTCTGTGTTTTTAGGGGTATAAACTCTAGGGTTTAGGGTTTAGGGTTTAGGGTTTAGGGTTTAGGGTTTAGGGTTTAGGGTTTGTGCAGGTGGCTGGACGCGTTGTATACAAAAGCCGATGAAATATTTTGTAGGGGTTTGAGGGTAGAGAAGGAGGGCCCCCAGCGGCATAGGGGAACAGAAGCAGCAGCAGCAGCAGCAACTGCTGCTGCTGCTGCTGCTGCTGCAGAAGCAGCTGCTG
>NW_013570708.1:0-1999 GCF_000499745.2 Eimeria mitis | reverse complement strand
AAGGGTAGAGAAGGAGGGCCCCCAGCGGCACAGGGGAACAGAAGCAGCAGCAGCAGCAGCAACTGCTGCTGCTGCTGCTGCTGCTGCAGAAGCAGCTGCTGCAGCAACTGCTGCAGCAACTGCTGCTGCTGCAGCTTCACGCAGAGTACCTGCGGTGTCTGTACACCTCAAGCAAACCCCCAAACCCTTCTCCCTTACTGATATAGGGGGGGCCCCCCAGGGGCCCCCTCTTGCTGCTGCAGGCAACAGCAGCAGCAGCAGCAGCAGCAGCAGCAGCAGCAGCTTTGATGCGTCTATCTCTGTAACGCCTGCTGCAGCAGCCGTCTCTCCTGCAGCAGCAGCAGCAGCAGCAGCAGCAGCAGCACAAGCTGCTGCTGCTGCTCCTCTGCGCGACGGCTACAGCACTCCCCCCCCAACCTGTCGCTCCCTACAGCAGCAGCAGCAGCAGCAGCAGCAGCAGCAGCAGCAGCAGCAGCAGCAGCTAGAAGATAGTCTAATGTTTTACAGCAAAGACCCATATGTTTTAGTACCCCCTTCTGGGGGCCCCCCTCCCCTTAACAACCCTTGGGGGCCCCTGGGGGGCCCCCCGCTGCTGAAGGGTTCAGCTGGGGGGCCCCCTGATCTCTCTCTTGGGGGGCCCCCGGGGGGCCCCCCTGGCAGCTGCAGGTGCCTGGGGGGCCCCCCCAATCCCCGCTGGATGGAGGGTACTGGGGGCCCCCCTGAGAACCCTTTGCTGCTGCTGCAGCAGCAGTCTTGCTGCTCTTCTAGCCCTAAAGCTGCTGCTGCTGCGGTGTGGGGGCCCCCCCATGCTACAGACAGAAGAACAGCAGCAGCAGCAGCAGCAGCAGCAGCAGCAGCAGCAGCAAGGAGACAAACATCCTTCTCTCTCTGTCTAGCTAACAGCCCGCTAGCGGGGGGCCCCCAGGTACAGGGGCCCCCCATCAGCTGTAGGAGAGTAAGCGACTGCAGCAGCACTGCAGTGCTGCAGCAGCAGCTGCAGCAGCAGCTGCAGCAGCAGCAGCAGCTGCAGCAGCAGCAGCAGATGTGTGTGTACCCTCGTCAGGTCCTACCTAGTGGCTGTTGGGGGGCCCCCCTTGGGGGCCCCCCTGCTGCTGCAGATTCAGTACCTTTACACCCCAGCTGCTGCACGGATGCTGCTGCTGCTGCTGCTGCTGCTGCTGTTTCTTATGAGCAGCAGCAGCAGCAGCAGCAGCAGCAATCGAATGCTTTGCTGCCGCTGCTTAGCTGCTGCCCCTCTTGCAGCTGCAAGTCCAGCAGGAGCAGCAGCAGCTGCTGCAGCAACAGCTGCTGCAGCAACAGCTGCTGCAGCAGCAGCTGCTGCAGCAGCACATTAGATGCCCTTCATTTTCAGCAACAGCAGCAGCAACAGCAGCAGCAGCAGCAGCAGCAGCAGCAGCAGCAGCAAATGCTGCCCTCCTGCTATAAAGGCCGCCACGCCTTTGCTGCTCAGTCTGTCTAACTTATAATAAAAATAAAAAACAAATAAAATAAAAAATAAAAATAAAATAAAATAAAATAAAATAAAATAAAATAAAATAAAATAAAATAAAATAAAATAAAATAAAATAACATCAAAAACAAAATATATTTTATTGTATTAATATTTATTATTATTTGGTGTTGCTATTTATTTTATTATTTATTTTATTATTTATTTTATTTTATTTATATTTTTATTTATATTATTTTTTATTTATATTTTTATTTATTTTATTATTTATTTTCTTTTTTATATTATTTATTATTTATTTTATTTTTTATTTTATTTATATTTTTATTTATATTATTTATTATTTATATTTTTATTTATTTTGTTATTTATTTTCTTTTTTATATTTTTTATTTTTTATATTTTTATTTATTTTATTGTTTTATTATTTATATTATTTTTTTTTTATATTTTTATTGATTTTGTTATTTATTTTCTTTTTTATATTATTTATTATTTTTATAATTATTTTTATTTTTAATATTTATA
>NW_013570707.1:8138-8332 GCF_000499745.2 Eimeria mitis | reverse complement strand
AGCAGCAGCAGCAAAAGAAATAGATAAAGATATTTCTTTTGTTGATATATGGAGACTCAGGCTGCTTGTACTGAAGCAGCTCAACGCTCTGGTGCGGGCGGGGAACGAGGCGGGGGAGACGACCCCACGGGGATCGATCCCGGGGGAGCAGGGATCGATCCCGGGGGACCCGGGTTCGATACCTGGCGAGGCAG
>NW_013570707.1:7827-8038 GCF_000499745.2 Eimeria mitis | reverse complement strand
GACTCCACGGGGATCGATCCCGGGGGAGCAGGGATCGATCCCGGGGGACCCGGGTTCGATACCTGGCGAGGCAGAGGGAGACAGCAGCAGTTTCTCTCGTTCTTTTAGGGGTTTATTCAGCAGCAGCAGCAGCAGCAGCAGCAGCAGCAGCAGCAGCAGCAGCGGCTCAGGCGAGGGATCGCTCTCCGGCCTCACACAGATGTCTCCTCCA
>NW_013570707.1:7591-7778 GCF_000499745.2 Eimeria mitis | reverse complement strand
GCAGCAACTGCAGCAACAGCAGCAGCAGCAGCAGCAGCAACCACTACTACACTAGCTGAGGCTCTCTCCGCCCGCAGCAAAAAAGATAAATTTATTCTCTATCTCCATGGCGGGGCCTTCATCTCTCAAAGCCCAGACTTCTATCGCATCTTTCTTAATGGTAAACAAACGAGGGTTTAGGGTTTAG
>NW_013570707.1:6957-7491 GCF_000499745.2 Eimeria mitis | reverse complement strand
ACAGCAGCAGCAGCAGCAGCAGCAACCACTACTACACTAGCTGAGGCTCTCTCCGCCCGCAGCAAAAAAAATAAATTTATTCTCTATCTCCATGGGGGAGCTTTCATCTCTCAAAGCCCAGACTTCTATCGCATCTTTCTTAATGGTAAACAAACGAGGGTTTAGGGTTTAGGGTTTAGGGTTTAGGGTTTAGGGTTTGTATTGTCTAGGGTTTAGTGGGTGTAGGAGGTTTTGTATTTACATAAATAGGGTTTAGGGTTTAGGGTTTAGGGTTTTGTGTGTATTTGTGTGTGTTTTTTTGTGTTTGCGGTGGTTATTTTCTTCTCCATAATATCTTCTCTGCTGCCTAGGGTTTAGGGTTTAGGGTTTAGGGTTTAGGGTTTGTGTGTTTAGATATATCTCGGCTAACAGGGGCTAGGGTTTTGGCGCCACGGTATCGCCTCGCCCCCGAGTGTCTGTGGCCGGGCCAGCTGCTGGAGGTTTTTGAGCTGTATAGACACCTCATACAGCAGCAACATATCGACCCCTCACGCC
>NW_013570707.1:6367-6857 GCF_000499745.2 Eimeria mitis | reverse complement strand
AACAAAGAGAAAGCAAATAAAAACAAAAAGAAGATAAATAAAAATAAAAGGAAAATAAATAAAAATAAATACCCATAACAACGAGGCGTGAGGGGTCGATATGTTGCTGCTGTATGAGGTGTCTATACAGCTCAAAAACCTCCAGCAGCTGGCCAGGCCACAGACACTCGGGGGCGAGGCGATACCGCGGCGCCAAAACCCTCGCCCCTGTTAGCCGAGATATATCTAAACACACAAACCCTAAACCCTAAACCCTAAACCCTAAACCCTAGACAACAGAGAAGATATTATGGAGAAGAAAATAACCACCGCAAACACAAAAAAACACACACAAATACACACAAAACCCTAAACCCTAAACCCTAAACCCTATATATGTAAATACAAAACCTCCTACACTCACTAAACCCTAGACACTACAAACCCTAAACCCTAAACCCTAAACCCTAAACCCTCGTTTGTTTACCATTAAGAAAGATGCGATAGAAGT
>NW_013570707.1:0-5000 GCF_000499745.2 Eimeria mitis | reverse complement strand
AAGAGAGAGAGCGACACCAGCAATCGAGCAGAAAACGATGCAGCAGCAGCAGGAGGAGCAGCAACTCAGCTGTATTCATCTATCTTATGACCCCTCATTCTGTTGCTTGAAATATAATTAAGAAATTAAAANAAGAGAAAGGATCGGGTTGAGGCCTCCAGGCTGTAGCTACACTCGAGGCAAGAACGTCAGGGCATGGCGGGGAGTCGACCCGCGCTGCCAAAGCGATGCAAACAATCAAAGAAAAACATAAAATTATTTATTTAATTTAATTAATTTAATTATTTAATTCTATTTTCAAAAATATATTAATTCTATACGGGCAGAGCAGCCGCCTACGTGGGCAGCCGCGCCGGTGCACGGGGCCCTAGCATACACTGGCCAGGCCTCAGGTGTACATACACCTCAAAAAGCATAAAAAAACATTGCCGGGTATCGTTTTGTTCCTTTCTTATCGGTATAAATCATTTTATTGAAAGCTTTCAGCTGTATTTAACTCTCCAGCTCCTAAAGAACCTCTCTACCCCGTAGTATCATCAGTAAGGAGACCAGGGACAATAGGAAGAGAGCCGTCGGCGCTATATTAGATAAAACTCACTTCACTCTCTCTATACAGACTAAACCTCTGAGCTGCATGTTCTCTTCTGCCTGGACACAAGGCCCCTCAACCCCGCGCCCTGAGCACACCTCTCAGGGTATACGGGTGCCTAGCTAGCCATGCACTAAGATGCAGGCTACAGATGGGGTAAGGCATTAAAGAGGCAGCTGCCAGTGGTGGCTTCTGTTGAGCTGTGATGGGGGCCATCGGTTGAGATGCGCTGACGAGCAAGCGAAGCCTCGATAGAAGGAGAGAGAAGAAGGTAGTATACAGAGAATACTGTTTATTGTTCACCAATAAGCCGCACATACTCTGTATATAGTCCTAACTATTGCAGCCTGAATGTATGAGGATAACCAAGTTTGGTCTCGTTGGCTGCCGGGTTTTTTGTAGAGTTTTTATGCTGTAGCCTGGGGTAAGTAACCACACCTGCTTCTCACGGAGACTTGAGCTGCGCTTCTTGTGGAGAGGCCCTCTGACGAGGAGACCTTTTTCAGGTGGTGTTGCAGTGCAGAAAAAGTGTATCGACAAACAACAAATGCGTATATATGCACTGTCTCGGTTGCCGCCGAAGGCAGCTTAAAACGTATTTTAACATATCCTGCTATGTCTTAGCGTCAAAGCTCGTCTCTCATTCCCTGCGTACTTCATGGATACAATCGTATGAATTCTCCCCAGCTGGTTGTGTTGCGGCGAGCAGTTGCCACGCGAGAGCTCGCTTGTCCAGAAAAAAGTTTTGCCGGTGCATCCAAGTTATACTTTATTCCCCCTACATTACTTTGCTGCATGCAGGCATTCTAAATTTGCATGTTTTTACCCCGTGTAGTTTTTCGGCGCCGCTATCTTTTTCTAGAAAAGTTTGCTCCCTCTCCTCTGTCACCCCACGACATCTCCTTACATGCTGAGGTTTTTAGCCGATTTTCTTTGGCTTGGCTGGAAATACATTTTCATAGGCATCTGAGAAAAGAGAGGAATGTAGTTTAGAGGGGAAACAGAGTCCCCCGCGGATAAGCACAGCTGCAGAACACAGCACCCCACCGCTAGAGCTTGGGGCGGGTGCGTCAGCGGCTACGCTGGGGTTACCCCTGGTACACTTGGCCGTGAATTCGTACTGCATGAACCGGCAAAGCCACTGAACAGCTCTTTCATTCTCTTAGCCTTGAAACCTCTTCGTCAGGGGCATCGGGGATTGGTGGATGGTGTGAGAGGTAAAGCAGCTGCCGTAGAGTTGTTAATGTCGAGCGTCTTCTACTCCTGACGAGACGGGGGAGAGCTTCTTCTTCCTTACCGGGTGTTTCTGCTTTCTTCTTATGAAACGCTGTGAATGGTAAGCGATCAATAGATATGCTTTTGAGTCGTTGGCTTGTTGAGAGAACACCAACCCAGCTGTTATGTAGCTGGCGTCGACTGCTAGGACGCAGCCTTTCTCCTGTACCCTGCGATGGAGCCGCCTCCCCCATTCCCGTCGAGACGCCGCTTCCTGTCCCTTCACTGCGGAGAATAAAAGTAGTGTTGGGATCTATGAAAGGTGCAGTGTCTCATTGCTTCTTGGCGTATGTTCTTCGATTGTGTCTACTGAAGGCCGCATGCACGCCCCGCACTGTGTCACCCGCATCTTGCGTAGAATTACGTCGTGGGGAGATATTTAAATATATAAGTATCATATCGTTGTATCGTCTTCCTCATAAAAATATATTTATATCAGCTGTAGCTATTCAGGTGTATTCTAAATACGAAATTCCACCTATACAGAAACAGAGAAGTAAGTCCAGTGCTCGCGCATCGCCTCGCCCATCATATGCTCGCAATCAGAAAAGGCAGAGGCCTTCCTCAAGCACTGCGTTTGCTGTATAAACATTATCCACACGACAGGCTGAAGAAAGTGCTGTCGTTACATTGCGAAAAAACTCCCAGCCGTTGGCTGCCTCCCTGTCGGGGGGAATACCCTGAACCATCTCCAGTATAGAGGGGGAGAGAAGAGCTGGACCTTCGACAAGGATTTGGGTATTTCGGAGGGAGTTTCTAAAAGTTTTCTTTTGCGGGGAAAATCTTTCCAGGCTAAGCAGTGATATACATCAGGCATCCTAGCTGTGAGGCGGGGATCACGGAGCTCACGCCTAACCCTGCTCAACCATGCGGTGTTTTTATCCGCATTAAAATACTCCTCAGCATTTCCTGAGGACCGCGATGAGGTGCTGGAGCCGAAAAAATTCAGAGCGAGCGTCTTGCAAGAGCAGCTGAGATCCCCTTCAGTCTCCAGCTGCCCTCTGTACGGAGCCACAAGGGCCCGGGGCTGGCGTGCAGGGGGGGGCGGGCCGCCATGAGTTGCAGGCCCCATTGCTGCGCCACTGCTTCGACTTCACCAAACAAAGAAGCGTTGGTACTTAGGCTCTCCTTCTACTCGTCTGCACTGTCGCGGGAGAAAACTTTTGAACACTTACTTGGGCCCCAGCAGCCACTCTCGGTGCTCGCAAGTTGTAACGAGAGTGATCGGTTTTATCCAAGGAAAGGCACCAGCAGCAAAAAAGAGTTAAAATATATTTGACGTCAGTTGCCGTGTAGAAACTATCATCTTCTCCGCAGGCACCAGGCTGCTTGGGAGCGGCGGTCTGAGGGTTTACAGCAGCAGGATAGGAGACAGCCTGAGACGAGTTGCAGTGCTGCCTGCTGCAACCCGTGCTGCGCGGCAGCCACAGGCCGTGTTCCTGCATGCACTAACACTGTAGACGACAACGGTTGAGCATGCACTTACCCCTCAGTAGCCAGCCGGCAAGCAAGTAAGAATACAGAGAAAACTCAGCACAGAGAACGCTACACACGGAACAACTCCAGGCAGGGTATCGTACACCAGCTGCAGCAGGAGAGATGAAGCAGGGGGGACCCAGGGGGTGTGAATCAGCAGCTACAAGGAGAAGGGTTTACAGGCGTCTTAGGGTTTACAGTATAGGCTGAGGGTTTATGCGTAAGGTGGAGCTGAGAGAGTCAGAGGCGGCGGTTGGTTCGTCCCGAGAGAAAACAAATTACAAGATAGATCGCAAGGAGTAGGGTTTAGGGTTTAGGGTTTATCATGGAGGGTTTAGGGTTTAGGGTTTAGGGTTTAGGGTTTAGTTGAGGCGCCCAGTTGGCCCCGTGCGGTGATCCCTGCCTCTCTCCATTTTGGTTGTTTCTTTGTTTGTGTCTGCTTAACAAAAGCTTTTTTAATTATTTATTTTTGTTTTATTTGTTAATAATAATTTAATTTGCACGAAAGAGAAGACGAAGGGGGCCACAGAGGTGCCGAGACACCCGGGGGCCCCAGCAGTGAGCGGACTGCTGTACTGGCTGGTCGTCGGCGTCATGCTGGGGGGCCCCTGCAGCCTGTATTTTATATTTATTAAATTATTTTGTTTAATTTTTTATTGTATTTATTTATTATTTATTTATTTATTCATGTTTTTCTCATCGAGGGGCCCCANTGTTTAATTTTTTATTGTATTTATTTATTATTTATTTATTTATTCATGTTTTTCTCATCGAGGGGCCCCAGTATCTCTGCAGCAGCCACCACAGTCACTGGACCCACCTGACCACTGCAGGGCCCCCAAGCCAGCGGCCTTCGGCTGAGGGTTTAGGGTTTAGGGTTTAGGGTTTAGGGTTTAATATTTGTGGTTTATTTTTTGTTTATAAAATGGAAGAACTAAGAAATATTGATGGTGGCTTGGAGGCCCCCTCTCTCTCCCCCTCACAGAGGAGCCGCCACGAGAGCCCGCCGCCGATCTCGGTACGAGTTGTCTAGGGTTTAGGGTTTAGGGTTTAGGGTTTAGGGTTTAGAGTGTGAAACTATGAGCCTGAATGTATTGATTTCTTCTTTCTTTGGTGCTCTTCTCTGTGCTTTTTCTGCAGCCGGACCCCCCTGAAGAGCGGCAGCTAGTAAGTATAGTGTGTAACGGTGGTTTAGGGTTTAGGGTTTAGGGTTTAGGGTTTAGGGTTATATGTTTCTCCTTATTTGTTTAATGCCTTATTATGTATCCCTAATCCCCTTCTTCTTTCTCCTCTTCTTAGTTTCTATTTTCTAGGGTTTAGGGTTTAGGGTTTACCTGTACACATATTACATATATATATATATATATATATATATATATATATATATATATATATATATATATATATATATATATAAATGTGTGTGTGTTTCAGTCTGGTTCTCCTGCGCGTGGAGCACAGCGTAGCAGTTCAATGGTTTCTGTTTCTTCAGTTCATCGCCCTGCTGCTGCTGCATCTGTCTCTTCTTTTTCTTCTTTTTGTTCTCCTTTTGTCTCCTTTTTGTCTCCTGCTGATGCAAAAAATATAACTCTACACAAATGGGAATATATCGATGACTTTGGAAAAACACAGGCGAGATCAACCTTTCCCTCCATAAAAA
>NW_013570706.1:7416-8064 GCF_000499745.2 Eimeria mitis | reverse complement strand
TCTTCGAAAGCTCTTGGCCTCTTGATGATGAGCAAAAATATTTGACGTCTTCCGCATTGCAAAGTGAGCAAGCGCTGTCTCGGGAGTATTCTGGGGGCCAAATTACCGCGCCTGCGCTCAAGCCAGCAAACCAAATATATCCAGGATTATCCGGAGATCCGTACCCTGGAGACAGCGGTGACTTGGCTGGCACAACGTCGTTGACATTTTTCGGACCTGCTTTACCGGAACCCAGCCACAGCGCCCAAGGCCTCTCCGCAGATGATTGGCTACAGGGTGAAGTAGCAGGCGCGGGGGATATGCTGCGTGTGACAGCTTCAAGCTGGCTGCCTTCTGCATTGCCAAGTAGTAGTGAAAAACCCGAGGGAGCGACGAAAAGCCATAGGCCGTCATCTGCTGCCAGGTCAGAAGGCCGAGTGGACTCATTCGGGCTTTCCAGCTCTGAAGCGTCACAAGGTGGTTCGCCTGGCGAGCTGGTCCAGGTGGGCCCCTGGAAGAACCCAAAAACTGTTGCAAGATCTGCACAATGGATCCAGCGACAATTGCACAATTGTGCTCTTGTGGCGAATTGTGAGTTGTTGTGAGCTATATTGCGTGTTGTGGAGCAGCAATCAGCAGGCGTATCGCTTCGAGTACCTTCAGCTGGAC
>NW_013570706.1:0-7380 GCF_000499745.2 Eimeria mitis | reverse complement strand
AGCGAGCCTGAATCATCTATCGTTCGGAGCTTACTGTCATCAACTTCCAACATTGCCACCCCGTCTTCTTATATGACGACAGCTGAGCAAGTACCTTCAACGGACCCCGCGACAGTTTCTGCAGGTGCGCCTGAATCAAACATCCTCCGAAGCTTATTGTCGTCAACTTCCAACATTGCCACCCCGTCTTCTTCTGCAACGACGGCTGAGCGAGTACCTTCAACGGCAAGCGCGCCTGAATCAAGCATCCTTCGAAGCTTATTGTCATCAACCTCCTACATTGCCACCCCGTCTTCTTCTGCAACGACGGCTGAGCGAGTACCTTCAACGGACCCCTCCACACTTTCTGTGCACGGAATGGCAGCAAGCGAGCCTGAATCATCTATCGCTCGAAGAGTATTGCCACCAACTTCCAACATTGCCACCCCGTCTTCTTCTGCGACGACGGCTGAGCGAGTACCTTCAGCGGACCCCTCGAGAGTTTCTGTGCACGGAATGGCAGCAAGCGAGCCTCAATCATCTACGGTTCGGAACCTATTGTCATCAACGTCCGACATTGCCTCCCCGCCTTCTTCTGGGACGACAGTTGAGGGTTTGCCGCAGGGATGGCGGCTATCTGCACAGGTGGGATTGCTTCCGTCCCGCAACACCCGCGTAGGAAACCTAGTCTTGGACTCGCCTAAGACTGCTGTTTTCTAATCTGTTAAGCATTAGCCCCTTGCTATTCACGGAGCTAGGCTGGTTGCAATTGTTGCTTTGGTAAGGGAAAATTGCAGTGAGATGGAATGAAGTGCTGTCACCGTGGTACTTTTTGCCCAGTTGGCATTTGCGCAGGCGGAGTCTGCAACCGAAAACCTCGAAGCTTCGTTTAAATGGGTNCAGTTGGCATTTGCGCAGGCGGAGTCTGCAACCGAAAACCTCGAAGCTTCGTTTAAATGGGTTAAAGAAGTCCTTGGCGGGGTTTCCGATGAAGTCCTCTTAACTCATCCATTTTACCGTAACCCGGGGGTGCAGCTAAGGTTCAGCAAGAGGACATTCAACCAAGATGCGGTGGAGTGGTTCCGAACTCGGAAACAAACATCACTCCTGTTGCTTTTGAAATGCAGGTACCTAATGAAGAAACCATCCCTGACCACCAGGGAGGTTGAATCGCTTTTGACCTGCACGGAGCGCCTGTGCGGATATGCAACCACCGTCATGCCGAACGATTACACGGTACAATCTGCCATTGCAACATGGGGAAAGGTGTTTATTGTTCTCGACGCTCTACACTGCGCAGCAGAAGTGCTTGGGAGGAGTTCCAGGAGAGATGTGTGGTGGCCGAGAGTAGTACGTCACCTTCGAGATGCACGATATTTTGACGGTCCCAGCGCACAAATCGTTGAGAAGACGAGTTGGGGTTCTTGCATCTTAAACGGTCTGAGCGCTGCGCTAGACTATTACAGGTTGGGACATAGGCCGCCTCCGCGCCTCGTGGTCAGCTTAAAATTGGCCCTTTTTCTATTACCCGTGCAAACGGACTTCCGGAAGAAGAAGTGGGACCCTTGGAGAGAAGACGCCGCAGAATGGCTCGAGTCAGCCAAGCCAAGTAGACAGCAAAGCAAGCAGTAAACAGAACAATAAACATGTTGAAGCTGCCTATGAAATGATAGTCGTGCATCACCAGGCCACAGAAATGGATCAGGTCTCACATTGGCTTCAGCCGCGAAAGGCTCAGCTGTAAAGCTGAGAAAGCATACAGGCAGGCTGCGCGCAGGCTTAATTCGTCTTCGTTCGTCGGCAAGTCTCGTATGCTCAAGGAGCTACGATATTCAAGCACCAGCGATATTGAATAAGCGTTGCATGTTCGGACTGGAGGACTGACGTCCCTTGGTTGCGAATATGTTGACCACCGTAGACGAGTGTTGAACAGCAAGCTGGCTAACGGGGGATCTGAAGCAAGCGGACGAATGCGCTGAGCTGAGTGGACAACTAACAAGATTAACGACTCTAATTGAGGGCAAAAGCACAGTCCAGGACAGCTCGAAACCGAATTCTAGTGGAAGGGCGTCCTGTTTCGACGCTGTTAAAGGGGAGTCAGCGATCAGCATAGAGTTCCTGTACGCAACTGACGAACAAGTAGCTCGCACCAGTAGGAGGGGCTAAAGTATGTAACACCTTTTCCCTGACTCAGTAAAAGAGCTGCTTGGCTGGTGTTTACTTGGTTCTCTCCTGCAGTACCTACAACGGATTAGCCACAAGTCTTAGCGATCATCTAGCATCCCGACACGCCACCCACGTCCGATTCGCTGCATCTTCCGGCGTATACACCATGGCGCGAAGTATTTTGGTGGAAATCCCGACCTGATATACTTTGCTGGTCATCAATGCTTGTTGGGGTCCGTCGCTTCTCCGCGCCTTCCCGGCCTCTGGAGTTGGCGTTCCCATCTAGGTTCTGATGTAGTCCTAAGTAGTTCTGCCCCCAATCGGAAAATGCGTGTGCATCTTGAAACCATTTAATAGTTCAGCACAGCCATGGTGGGTCCGTTTACGGAAGTTGCTGCCTTCTTTGGGTCATGTCACCTCGTGCGCAGGCGATCACTCAGGGCTCCGTAGAGGTGTTTTCGTGCAAAAACTGCCTGTTCCCTCTTGAAAAATCGCTGCACATGACTCCAGCTGCCACTTAGTGGGATTTCAGGCAATCAGGCAATGCAACGGAGTTTTTCAATCTCTCCAACGTCTACGCATACTCCAGGACTGAACACGGCACTTTGGCAGCATCCTCGCAAATCCAGTACGCGTGTTTTACATGGCATGAGATCCTCTTCAATTTATTTTCGTCTCTCCCTGCTAGGCAATGGAGACAACGAAAACAGTGCCAATCCCATACAAGGGGCGACTACCGAAGGCACGACCACTGCAGGCAGTGAGTGGTTCTGGGGGGTGCCGGTATGCATTCCTTGCCTACCTGTGCAGCCTGTCGACTTACAAGAGGCTAACCGTTTTGTCCTTTGGTTGCAAATTGGTATACACCTCGGTTGGCGAAGAGTCTGACGAGCCAGACTCCTTCTGCTGCGCCGGTTGCACCCATTTCATCGAAAGGTCCACCGGATATGTCCCCACAACTGGCTTCTAATGTTAGGGCAATGCAAGCCTAGTCAGAAAATACGAAGCTTACCTCTTTAACGGAAAAAACTACCGACGACTGAGGCAAAATGATTCCGGAGGAGGCGACTTCACAGCTAGAGACACCACGGGCGAAGTTAGCTTAAGGGGGCAAAGTGGGGGTATGTCTTAAGTGGCGAATGAAGCTAAACACTCGGGGTATTAGATACTCCGTTGCAACACCCGCCAGATGTCTGGCCTACTGTCGATTTATCCATTTGTTCAGTGTTATCTGGAGGTGGTGGTGCCATCTCCGAGGGGTTTTATATTTTCGATGAGTATCAACGGGAGTCGGCAGAGGAATATTCCATTTTTCTCAAGACACTCATCATTGTTTAATGGCTGTGCGGCGGTTACGGAGTATTTTGAGCCAACATCGCCCGTGCTCACGCTAGCTAGCAAAGCGCCTGGATCGTCTGGAGACCCTTCGGCCCTTGATTTAAGAGACTTGATGGGTACACCCCTTCAGCCTTCGAACCCGTACTTTCAGAAGCCATTCGTAGTAGCCACTGCGTCTGGTTGGATGAAACGGAATTCTTGGGGACGCCACTGCGTGCGGTGACCGTTAGCTTTCCGCCTTCTGCACTGCAATCCAGTAGTGAATACACCAAGAAAGCAACGGAAAGTCACGGGCCGTTATTCGCTGCCGCTTCCGCGAACAGCATGAACAGCATGGATTCAGGAGCGCCTTCCAGCTTTGAAACATTACCACAGTGAACCCAGCAGAGACGTAAGGCTAATTGGCCTCGGGATAAAATGAACAACGTTTGCTACATCGCTTCAAGCCATCCAGCAGCAACGGCTCCCTCGTTGTTTTGTTTTGAGAAAGCGTGAGTGGCTGTGGGTTAAGTGCTTGCTGTGCAGTAGGGGTATGCCGAAACATCGCTTCGACTACCTGCAAGTGAACTCTTCGCGTCACCTGAACAGCGATTAGGAGCCTGGAACCACAGCTGTGAGCAGCTTAATCGATCCGAGTCTCGACGCCACAGCCGGCAGGCCTTTGTTTCCAGGTATTGCGGGTGGGGTACTATTGCCTACATATATGAGCAAGTGACTCCGTAAGAACCCCAGCATAATGATCCTAATATCCTATTCGCAACTTCTTTGGCATCGTTACTTCAGCATCAATCTGCGCAAAGCAGGTCGCTGGTGCCACTTTACAACTAGGAAAGTTGCAATGGACGGAGCTTTCCGCCGTTGTACGCTTTCTCCAGATGGCTCGTGCGTTCGTGCCGCATCCAGATGCTGACGTCTTTCCTTGTTTTGCTGCAGAATATGCCAGTCAGGGGCCCTGTTGGTGTACTGTTGACCCAATTTCCCTTCCCGAATCCCGAACTCATTAATGACTCAGTTGTAAAACCTCTAGTCAAGGCTTTGCAGTTTTTTTTCTCAGCTCAAGAGCACCAACGCATCCCCTTCGCTCTTCGAGTCCACACAGCATATCAAAAAGACGCCAATCGTCAAAAACCAGTTTGATCCGCTTGCGGAAAATACGAAAAGCGTCTGTGGATCTGGACCCCGGGAGAGCATGCAAGCGTATGACCAACATAAGCTGGCAGCGTATGCCATGGAAACTCCATGGACGGTTCTTCTTGTCCTCGGTAGGATCAGTTGGCCTCAAAAGTACCGGGGGGAAATCCCAAGGAGGAATGTGTGGGTCGGCTGTACGTTTCCCCATGAAAGACGCAATGTATGACTCCAAGCGGGAAAAAAGCGGTTTAGACCGTTCGTTGTAGAGTTACGTACAGGGCAGGAGGCCTCCCGCGTGCTTGGTAGTTGCATTCAAAGAGCCCAGAGCCCATATTTTGCATACCTGACTGAACGAAGCTTAGTCCTGATAACTTTGAACCCTGGCGAAAAGACATCGCAGAGTGGTGCCGGTCCATCGAGCCGTGTACAATGAACGGTCGGCATAACCACCGATGAGTCACTGAAATAGGCGGTTGAGCCACACAAACAGTTGTGAGTCATGCCGCCGGTGACTCATCCCGACGGAGTCCTCTATAGGCAGCAGCAGATGACTGTTTAATGCCGTCTAGAAAGAACTACTGTTAACGGGATATCTTTCCACATCCACTGTTGTTTGCTGAGCTAGATTGCGACCAATCGAAATGCGCTTCTCATTGACGACAAAAGCAAGTCAAATACCGAGGCGCATCAAATCAAGATAGCTATGTTTTGGTTCGACAGACTAACAAAGAGCTATCTCATTGATCTTATCTGAGTAAAGCTGAGCTGCAATCTAGTCAATATGCTAACTGACAGGCAGCTGACGTCCCATTCCGCTCTTCATGGTTCCTGGGCAGAACGTGCAAATGCCCGTGTCCGCTGCGTAAAAAAGGTGGCGTGTCATGACCTGCAGCACGCGTTGTTGCATGTAGTACGATCTGTCTGCAGTTGGTACATTCCGTGGATGTTGTCTACAGGGCGAAGTGTACGCGTTTACCAGGTGTCTACGGTGTTAGTTCACGCGTCAAAAAGGGTATTGGGTAAGCCAACATGTGGGATACCTTGCAGCAGGAAGTGCTGCAACGCGAATATATCCGCCTCCCTGAATCGGCCCCGAAGGCTCGTGATGATGTGCTCAGGACGCCTGGAGACTGAGGAGGCGGTCATCAGCTTCTTGGGGTTATGTCTCACCTAAGTCCTTTGCCTACTCCTCCTGACGACGGCTGCAGTGTAACGACCGGGGCCTAACAGCCTCTGCTAAGGCCGAGAAACCTCGTTATACTGCAACTTTTGCTGCAAGGCAACCCCGCGTGCAGACTTAGCCGCCCAACATTTTGATTAATACAGTAACGTTGTACACAATTGCTAGGAACACACTTGGCCCTCAGTAGACACCGTGAGGGTAAGTAGGAATACATGTAACAGTTTCAGACTGGCCGTGCTATACACCAAGTGTACTGCTCGGCACTACAACGTCAGTGCCGGCTAGGCTTGGCACCTAGGAGGTAACTAACGGTCAGCACCAGCACCATAGAAGCAAGGGTCAACAAATCGTTTCATCCAAGTGAAGTAGGGGGATCAGCACCTTTACGAGTAGGAAGGTCAGCACCTATACGAGTAAAGTAACGAGACCGTGAAACGGTGTAGGCGTGGCCGGCACGCGGTGCGAGCATCCTCCCAGTGCTGGCGTCACGAGCCCTGGCCACAATCATAGGGGAAACACAAAGGCATTGTGGGAGATCTATTCTCCTGCTGAATTACCCTAATCAAAAACCTGCATATCATTTTCACGCTTGAGGTTACTGTTCGTTATCGTTGTGATCCCTTCGTATTCCGTTGGACTTGCCTGTCTAGTGCTCCTCGCTAGGAAAGAACACGCCGCCGGTGCAATTTGGTTCCACTTGTCCTGATTCTATGGCATATTTGTCCTGATTCTTATCACGGAGCTAAATTTTTGTTGTTATATCAATAATATGAGGTGCGCCCTCGGCCCTCAGAAACTTCAGGGTTCGTGAGCATGCCCGCCGCAACCCCAGGGTCTTTACACCCAGCATGGCGGGTCTCCCAACGAGCCCGCCAAGGAGCTAGAACGTGGTGTTTGTTTCCTTCAAATTCGTTTAAAGTAGCATTTAGACAGTGCGAATTTTCAATTGGCTACTTCTTCCAATACATATGAAGGGATAGCCGTCGATGTCTGCTGTCAACGGGCAAGGGCTGCAGGTGAATCGCCAGAAACCAGCGGTTCCGCCGCATCGACGATCGCCCGCTTTCATTGCTCCACCAAAACTCAGTATCATTGCGGTATAGATGCTGAATTGATTTTGAGGTCTTGGAGAATATTTCCTGCATCCTCTGCTCCGCGGATTCGGTGCCTTGGGGGTGTACAACGTTCCCGTTAGCACGAGTAGCACGCTTGGACGTTCCTGCAACTTCGACTGGCAGCAAAGCGTTTGTTCTATAGTATCTAGCTTTCTCGCATACGATTCAGCGTTTGTGAACCACTAAAAGTGGCATCGTATGCTTCGACACATTGGTTTGAAGCCTGACCGTAGCCCCGCCGCCGTCGATCTTTTTAATTTCTCGCTGCGCCGCAAGGGCCTCCGCCGGATATGGAGTGAATGTTCGCCTCCTTGAATTGATGGTGTTTCGCTCTCAGAACATCCCTACGGAGCAACACTTTCACTCCCTCCGGCGTGTGGCTCTGGATATTCCGACGATAACTGTACGGCCCGGTGTGGCTCAACTTTTTTGGGACACGTTGACAAGGCCGTACAAAAGGCTCTATGG
>NW_013570705.1:25976-26890 GCF_000499745.2 Eimeria mitis | reverse complement strand
GCTTCCTCCATATTGAACTGACACATTTGCAAAAAAAAGAAATTTATTTGTTTTTGTTTGTTGTTTTGCTACTTTGCTTCATCGCTGTGCTTTGAAACGAGAGAAAGCCGTTCAGAATACGTCCAGCGACAGCAGGTGGCTCTGCTAATGGGATACACTCGGAATCCTCCGTAAATATTCTTCTTTATCTTCTTATTGAATGCAAATACAAAAAAAGAATCAATAAATCTTATGTATTTGTCCCTTTATAGTTTAGCGTTTACTTTCTTTGGCTTGTATATAACACGGTGCAACACTGCTACGTATACACAACAACAGCTGAGTAGCTGCATTTATTGTTTGGTATTTCAGCGCATAAATAACTAAATAAAAATTATAAAATTAATTAAATATCGGCATTCTCTTTCTTCTTAGCTCAGCAAAACTTTTTTGTTTAAACCCCGCTCCCCCTCTAGTTACATTCAATGCAGATACAAACACAAGTTCATATTGTTGCAGCTTTCTTTGTGTCAGTTTCTGGCGTTATATGTAGTTGCATGCATGCTTATTTATCTGTGTATTTATTTATTTGCAATATGTTTGCTTGGTGGTGTATGCTTGTTTGTCTTTCTTTCTCTTTTCTCCCTGCTCCTTCTTCTCTCTGTGTTGATTCAGCTGTTACTTCTTTTGCTTTTATTTTGTTTACGCCGTCTCTGTTGTATACTTTTTTTAATTTTTATAATTTATCTATATCTATCTCTGCTATATGGTTTGTTGTTGTGTCTCTTCTCTATATGTTTGTTTTCTTTTGGGTGTTGTATTTCTCCTTCTGTTTATGTTTATTTGAATCCTCTTTTCGATGTTTCTTTGTCAACAGAACAATGCAAAGTGAAGTATAAAATATAACAAACAAAACCCAAACAAATAAAAAAACG
>NW_013570705.1:25700-25852 GCF_000499745.2 Eimeria mitis | reverse complement strand
ATGCAAAAAAATAAAGTGCACATATATATATATATATATATATATATATACGTATACAAAAAACAACAGCAATGAGCAGTAACAATACCGCATATGTAGATAGAGTGTATTGGCGTTAAGAGTGGGTGCTAACATATACTAGTGTACAATCT
>NW_013570705.1:25237-25661 GCF_000499745.2 Eimeria mitis | reverse complement strand
TATATATATATATATATATATATATATATATATATATATATATATATATATATATATATATATGTAGCAGAGCAACGAGAACAGCACGAGTGCGCGTCTTTGTTTTTAGATGTATTTATGCTGACGATAATATAGAATGCAAATATAGTAGTATATGTGTATATAATACAAAGAATATAATAATATATATTAGAATATGTATTATAGTATATGCATAACTTGCATAGTAATACATATATGTGTATATAATATAATCTACAGAGAAACTATCAGGTGTATGTACAACATGCATGCGAACAACATGCATGCAGCATGCATGCAGTGATATAATATATCAATATATTATAATATAATATATTACAACGCATGCAGCATGCATGCGTTAGTGTCTTCTGCCCCCTTAAAGGGTTTGTATCTATATAAA
>NW_013570705.1:24875-25223 GCF_000499745.2 Eimeria mitis | reverse complement strand
TTTTTTTTTTTTTTTTTTTTTTTTTTTCTTTTTTTTTTTTTGTTTTTGTTTATGCAAAGCGAGGAGATAAAAAAGGATATTCTTTTGTTCTCCACTCAACCGGCACCAGCTTATGTTCAAACCCATCTGCGTTCACCTCTACCACTCGCCACCCGGGCCTGCACACACCGCATGCATAGAACAGCCCCAAAACGCATGCATGCATGCATGCATGCATGCATGCATGCATGCACAGGACATTTGTATTTATATATGTATGCAGCTACACGCCAAGGCACGAATGCTGAGGTGTCAGTGCATGCACTATGCATGCATATATATACTACAATATAATAATTATAGTATCTT
>NW_013570705.1:24433-24775 GCF_000499745.2 Eimeria mitis | reverse complement strand
TTTTTTTTTTTTTTTTTTTTTTTTTTTTTTTTTTTTGTTTTTTTTTTTTTTGTTTATGCAAAACGAGGAGATAAAAAAGGATATTCTTTTGTTCTCCACTCTACCGGCACCAACTTATGTTCAAACCCATCGGCGTTCACCTCTACCACTCGCCACCCGGGCCTGCACACACCGCATGCATAGAAAAGCCCCAAAACGCATGCATGCATGCATGCATGCATCTATGCACAGGACATTTGTATTTATATATGTATGCAGCTACAGGCCAAGGCACGAATGCTGAGAAGTCAGTGCATGCACTATGCATGCATATATATACTACAGTATAATAATTATAGTATC
>NW_013570705.1:22413-22792 GCF_000499745.2 Eimeria mitis | reverse complement strand
TGGTGTTGCAGCAGGAATATGTGTTGAGCTCCTTAGTATAAAAAAAAAATAAATAAATTAAATAAATAAATAAAAGTAAACAACGAAGCAACCAACCAGAGAAAACAAACACCAAAAAATAAAAACAAATACACCGCAAGAAAAAAAGAAATAAATTATAAATAAATAAAACAAATAAAACAATATGTTATGTTGTCTATCCTCGTGTTTTTTTTTTATTTTTTATTTTTTTTATTTTTTTTATTTTTGTTTTATTTTACCTTTCTCAGCGCCATCTTTCAGTTCTTCTTCAATCCAAGCAAAGTGTTCCTGTTGTTATAAACAACAAACAAGACAAATAAAAATAAAAAATAAACAAAAAAATAAAAAATAAATAAAT
>NW_013570705.1:20884-21438 GCF_000499745.2 Eimeria mitis | reverse complement strand
GCCGTCGGCCGCTGCCCGACGTCGTGGTTGCCAGGGATCACCAGCTAAACAACACCAAACGCATGCAGCAGCAGCAGCAGCAGCAACAGCACATGCAGCAGCAGCAGCAGCAGCACATGTGGCAGTAGCAGCACGTGAAACAGAAGCAGCAGCAGCGCATGCAGTAGCAGCAAATGCAGCAGCAGCAAACGCATGCATGCAGCAGCAATAGCAGCAGAAAGTGCACGCAGCAGCAGCAACAGCACATGCAGCAGCAGCAGATAAAGATGTATGCAGCGGCAGCAACACATACATCCAGCAGTAGCAGCAGCATATGTAAGAAGCAGCAAACGCATGCAGCAGCATACACAGAAATTATACTATACTTATTATATTATATTATATTATATTATATTATATTATATTATATTATATTATATTATATTATATTATATTACCACGGGTATATCTTTGCTGTACTTGTCTAGCGCCTCAGCGAGGTCCCTGGCTTGCTCGTCCTGCATGAGGTGTACATACACCACAAATTTATATTCTTGTTATGTTTCTGCTGCTGC
>NW_013570705.1:17630-20185 GCF_000499745.2 Eimeria mitis | reverse complement strand
AAAAAAAAAAAAAAAAAAAAAACAGTTGAGGCGGTAGATGTTCAGAAACACTGCGGTGTATGTACACCTGGTGCGGCTGCCGCCAGTAGTATGAACAGCTAGAGGATTATGCTCGCCCGAAAGCAACTATTCATGGAAGTATTTCAGTTTAAAATAGTAAAAATAAACGATAAAAATAATTAAAAATAAAAATAAATAAATAAAGAGTAATGCATGCGTCACAAACCTGAGGATCGGCGATCAACACAAACGTGAATGGCGCAGTCCATTTCGTCGGATCGCGAGACCCAGGGAGCCGGTAGTCTGTTTTCTCAACTTTAATTAGCATTTTAAATTCAAATAAAATAAAAAAATAAATCAAAAAAAAGAAAAATAAATCAAAAAGCAACAAGTGGAAAGCTGAAACGAACCGCGAGCGCCGACGGCTGCGCCAAGCGTTTTCGGGGTGTATGTACACCTGCCTTCGAAAGCAACAGATGTAAATAAATAATAAGAAACAAATATATTCACTAATTTAATTTATTTCACAAATAATGCTCGAAACTTAAGCTCAACAGACGGCCACCAACCCCACTACCCTCCTGCTGGGGGCCCCTCAGGGGCCCCCCGTGCAGCTTCTTCTCATTTGGGTTGGTTAGAGGGTCTAGAGTTTAGGGTTTGCGTGTTAAAGAATAGATAAAAAACCAAACCCTTTTTAATTTATTAAAGAGTAGCGGACACAGAGAAACGGAATTCATACAGACAAGCAACACGAGGCGGTGAACCCGCAGCCGACGGTGTAATATATCTGCAGCAACAGCAGCAACTGCAGCAGCAGCAACAACTGCAGCAGCAGTTGTATTTACACTGCTGTTGCTGCTGCAACTTCCTTCTAACTCTTTGAGTCTTCATCAACTGTTCACTAGTTTTTGCAGTAGCTGGCTCCATACTTCTGCTTGCTGTACATACACCGCAGCCCCGTCAGCCAAAAGGGTCACATGCTGCTGCTCGGGCGTGGCGTGCCTACTGTGCATGCTGACTGCGGTTACTGTTACTATAACTGCTGCTGCAGCAATAGTTGCTGCTGCTGCTGCTGCTGCTGCTGCTGCTGTGGGTGGCCTATCATACACCCAGACGTGCGTATTACTGTATCTGCATGCATACACTTTATAATTGTTTGTGTTAATGTATTTATATATGCATGTTTATATTTATATATGCATGTTTATAAGCAAATAACTTTCTCCTTTTATTATCTTATGCTTGCAATCGATAGAAACCAGCAACTGCATGCTTGAGGAAGAAACTGTCCTGGGCGGAGGCAGCTGTTTTCTTTGTGTAGCATATAGGCTGTCTGTACACCGCAGAAAAAATAAATAGAGATGAGAGAACTGCCAGCTGTTCAAGCTGGTGCTTGCATGCACACAAAAATACAAACAACAAACAGGCGGCGACGGCAACGGCAGCAGCAGTAACCACAGTAGCAGCAACAGCAACAGCAACAACAGCAGCAGCAACACAAAAGCAGCAGCAGCAACAGCAGCAACAGCAGCAACTGCAGCAGCTGACAGCAAGAAAGAACCCTTTAAATAGTTTTGATTGCGCGGGCTTCAGTGTCCAGCTCTGTCTCAGTCAGGTGTACGTACACCGCAAGTACGCCGCCCCACTTCACTGTCTTGAGGTGTACGTACACCTCAAGGCAGTGAGGTGTACGTACACCTCAAGTGAATGAGGTGCATATATACACCTCAAGCGAGTGAGGTGTATATACACCGCAAACGCGTGAGGTGTATATACACCTCAAGCGCGTGAGCTGTATATACACCTCAAGCGCGTGAGGTGTATGTACACCTCAAGCGCGTGAGGTGTATGTACACCTGAGAGGTGTCTATGGATCTGCAGAGGGGCAGAATGCAATGAAATTTGGCGAAGACGGCATGGGGTATCTCCTTTTGCCTTTGGGGGGCTCAACCTGCAGCAACGAAGCAAATAGAAGAAACAAATATAATATAAAAACAGTATATATATATATATATATAATATATATATATATATAAACAGAAGAAATAACGCAATAAATACTAAAATAAAACAACTAATAAACAAATAAAGAATACTTACAGGCAAGCAATACACACACTAACAAAACCTCAACAATACAAACAGAGGTA
This sequence comes from Eimeria mitis, assembly GCF_000499745.2. NCBI lineage: Eukaryota > Apicomplexa > Conoidasida > Eucoccidiorida > Eimeriidae > Eimeria > Eimeria mitis. Next base: position 18,035 of record NW_013570705.1, on the reverse strand, counting down.
TCAGCACCCCCGGCAAGTGATAGGCGCCTACACTTGAACAGAGAGACCAGAGACTGCTGCTGCATAGACAAGCAACTAGCTAGCTAGCTAGCTAGCTAGCTAGCTAGCTAGCTAGCTAGCTAGCTAGCTAGCTAGCTAGCTGGCTAGCTGGTTATCTAGGGACTTGCAGTAGGATTTTGTTGGTTGGTGTACGTGAGCAGCGTTTGTTTGTGTGTATGCTTAACGGGGTGTATGTACACTCTGCATGCATGCTGCGGTTGTGTTTGTTCTTTATTTTTTTAATTAAAATAAATTGCTTGGGGTATTAACTGATGAGAATAGAGACAGGCAAGCAGAGAGACAAACACAGAGAAGGAGAAGTAGATAGAGAGACGCAAAGAAATAGAAACGGAGACAGAGAGAGAA
>NW_013570705.1:13941-17351 GCF_000499745.2 Eimeria mitis | reverse complement strand
TAGAGATAAAGAGACAAAGGGAGAAACACGAAAAGCAAAAGATAAAGAACTAAAGAGACAGAGACAGGGGTAGACAAACAAAGAAAAAAAAGACAGAGACAGACAGACAAAGCACCAGGCAGACAGATATAAGGAGTTGAGGAAAAGGGATAGAGAGAGACAGATAGATAGAGTTAAAGACAAAGAGAGAGAAAGAGAGAGAGAGAAAGAACAGAGAGAGAAATACAAAGAGACAAAGAGAGAAACAAAAAGAGAGAAAAAAGTAACAAAGGTGTATTCTCTCTCACAGGGGCAGCCACCGGCTGAAAGATGTTTGAGCTTTGGCTCTGGAGGTACTGCTGTCTGCTGTAAGTTAGAGGGGCAGAGGGTTGTGGTGGTGGTTGCACCCAGGGACAAGTAACAGAAGCTGCTGCTGCTGCTGCTGCTGCTGCTGCTGCTGTTGCTGTTGCTAGTGCAGGAGGAGGAGCAGGAGGAGATGGCGTGCGCCTGTGCCTCTGGTTGCCCCCAACTGTTGCTGTACTCTCCAGTGTACGCGCAGCAGAGCCAGGGGTGATGCATGCAGTAGCGGGGCGTTGCAGCTCCCCTGTATAGGAGGCATCAGTATGAGGGTCAGCAGCTAAGCATACAGCTGCTGCTGGGGGGGCTGAGAAAGACTCAGGCTGCGATGGTTGTAATATTTTATACATTTCAACAGACTGAAGATGCTTGGGGGGGTTCTTAGTTCCCGTGCATTTCTTGCTGCCAGAGCAGCAGGGTATATGCATGCAGACAGGGGCGCAGCTGCCTTCTATAATTCCNTGCATTTCTTGCTGCCAGAGCAGCAGGGTATATGCATGCAGACAGGGGCGCAGCTGCCTTCTATAATTCCTTTTACTGTGCCTGCTGCAGCAGCTGCTGCTGCTGCGCTGCGGCGGTTAGATGGCTGCGGGGGCCCCACGGGAGGCATAATTTGTTTTCTCTCTAACGAAAAGATGAAAGGACGAGGGTCCATTGTGGTGTACAGACAGCCGGGTGCTCTGTCTGTCGTTCAGCAGCGAGGGGGGGATTTCCTACTATTATCTTTGCATAATAAGAAGGAAGGAGAAACTAAGAAGGGAGAAACTCAATTAGAGAACATCTTCTTGTTGCTGCTGCAGCAAGGGGAGGCATACTGAACGGCTTGTGCGTCTGTTTACCTGTCGGTTTATTTGTTCATGCGTGGCCGCAGAAAGCGGTGCGAGGAAAGCTGTTTCTCTCTTCTTTAATTAGGGCACTAGAAACTCACAGTGCAGGCAAACATTAACTTACTAACTTCAGTATACACTGCAACACGGCGCTAGCTACTGATAGTAGTTGCGGCACGCTCAAACTCAGCAGCGAAAGTAAAAGGGATGAAAACAACAGGGTTNAGCTACTGATAGTAGTTGCGGCACGCTCAAACTCAGCAGCGAAAGTAAAAGGGATGAAAACAACAGGGTTAATTAGTCTAATTTTGTTTTTATAACATATAAAGAAATACTCATCAGTTTAGGCGCCGGCTTCCATTATACGCTGGTCGGCTGCTGTGCATGCATCTGACGCTCTCCTGGCCTGGTGGAGGTAGGGGGCGAGATGGTGTTTAAATTTTCAGAAAAAAGGCGTTTTAAGAAATATTAATATTTGTTTTACTAGTAAAATGAAAACTGTGGAAAAAAGAATTCGTTTAATGCGTACAGGAGGCGAGCCCGTGGGTGACCTTGGGGGGTCTGAAACAGGTCACTGGGCGGGAGCACCGAAACCTCGAGAGAAATGAAAATGCAAAGTTGAAATAATATTACATTTGCAAGTTTTAAAAACACAGGAAAGCTAATCAGACTTGTAATTCATGAATGGGCTCACAATATGAATACAGTGGAGCAGGTGATACGTCAACTGACAACAAGCAGGGCAGTTCATTCGGCTTCAAAAAAATTTTCTTGTTTTGTGCATAAACAGCATGAATAACGAAATTAATTGATTAATATACACCAAATGATCAGAACAAGAGGCGGAAAAGCACAAACAGCGCCCCCCTATTCCTGCATATTTCAGGAAACTCTGAAACAATTCAACTCTGAACGCCGATTGCAACTCCAAAGAGATGGTTATTTCTCGCTGTGACAGCACGATTATGCCCATATTCATGTTTAAATAATTCTATATGTTTCCTTTATTCACACTTCGTGGCATAGTTACATATATATTTGTGTTGAAACGAGTTCTGCAAGTTTCCTTTCGGCATCCTTTGCATAGTATATATTGCACCATATTCCGTGTATACGGCTCTTAACAAAAGCCACATGCATTATACCACAGACTATCAACATTCTTCCTTAAATACAACACCTGAATTCCCCCATAGGGCTCCGATAAAATCAGAAAAAGGCGAGGAAGCAGAGAAGGGGTTCAATAGCGTTTACGTGTGCAGAGGGTATCTATGGGTCAGCATAGAAGCGGTGGTTTCCCTGAAACATTTCTGCTTTCAAAATTTCCTTTGGCTGGTGCGTGTTATCTCCGCCTCGTTTCAGTTTGCCTTTTAGTTTTTAGCTACCTTGCTGCTCTTACAAACTCAGCACCGTTTCCTTTTTCGTTTCTCTTGGTGGGCTTTACATCAGTTCGTTCAGCCATATAAACTGTAGAACCAAAGAGCAAGCAGTGAGTGAAAGTTGCTTTCTATAGTTTCTTTCTCGTTCACATGCTGCTTCTCTTTTGCTGTTCCTTCCTGTTTGTGTTCTTGTTGCACTCCTGGCGGTTCTTTGTTGTTTTTTCCGTCATTTTCTGCTTTTTTGTGTTCCACTCGAGGCTTCGGAATAAAATCTATTCTGTAAGGCCTAGAGAAAGTCTTACAACTAGGATAAAAATACACAAGAATTAGTGGTGATTCAAGAAGCAAATGATACTCGTCAGGGGAATAGGTTTAGGGTTTAGGGCTAGTAAGCTTTTGCTCTGACCCCGGTACACCTACTGCTGCTAGCACCACTTTTTTTTGTGCCACTGGAAAGCTATCAAGGAAAAGAAAGCGAAATGGGGAAGATCATACAAAGAAAATACGAGACAAGCCCATTGAAAAGTGTGGGTTTAGATACAGCTCGCACGCGCAGGGTACTGCTAGCAGAGGGAGCAGAAATATAGAATAGCATCGCCGAGTTCTATATCAGAAAGGGGGAATATATGTTCCAGCAGCAGTAGCTGCACAAAGACCAGATTCTGTTCCTGGTTGACGCTAGGATGTATATATATAAGAAAGAAAACTGACATATATCAGCACCCTCAACCTCAGACTCCTTTACAAAGGAGGTATAGTAGAAGCATAGCCATATCTATCAGGAGTAACAAAAGTAAGCAGCATCAGCAGAAACAATTCAGATATTTCACCTCATCATTTTCTCCCGTTCTGTGATCTGTGTGTTCTG
>NW_013570705.1:11336-13919 GCF_000499745.2 Eimeria mitis | reverse complement strand
TCTCCCTCTCCGTACTAGGTCTATCTGAAGCTGGTATATGTATTTCTGCTTGCTTTCTGAGTGGCTAGCCAGGCTGTAGTAAGCATTTAAAAACTATCTACTTCTATAGTTACACGTGTATAAAGGGGCTTATATGAGCGTTTGGCTTGCATCACGAGCTGCAGCAAGATACGCTGCAACGCCCCGCAGGCCGCCGCCTCTTCGTCCCCCTTGTCCGGCCCTTGTATCCCCTAGCCCGCGAATCTCAGATCAGTTTCTTTTTTTTAATTTCTATCTTTTCTATTTTGGCTTTACTGCCGCTCACGATGGATATCAGCAAATATCGCTTACATATATTTTATATTAAATAGTGTATATTATATCGTATATTTTATACTATATATATTCTATGTATACTTATATTCATAAATATACCCTTGATAGACCTTGCTCAAGCTTTCTCAACTCAGGTGTATCCTTCGTAAGAGAAAAAGCAGCGATCGGTGTAAGCCAGGCTCCCCCAGTGTACTGCACACAGCGGCAAGGGGTCCTGTGACTGGGTATTATATATAAATTATTTATATATATACATATATATGTAAATATAGCTGGTAGCGTGCTTAGCTGCAACAGCTGCAGCAAGACAACAAGAAGTGTGAGCGTGAAGAAGCCCCCCTTCTACATAGGANGCTTAGCTGCAACAGCTGCAGCAAGACAACAAGAAGTGTGAGCGTGAAGAAGCCCCCCTTCTACATAGGAGCGCTAGCAACCTACACACTTGTTGACGTGTTCCTTCTCTGGCCGTCGTTAGCCTTGAGATAAATATATATATATACATGAATATATATATACATATATATACTTATATATATTAGAGCATTAGGCCCACCTGTCTGCGTCAAGTGTTTCAATATATTCAAGTTAATATGAATTGCAGGAGTGCTGTGTTGCTGTAGGTTACCGAGATGCAAGCTGGTGAAAGCAATGCTTTTATTATGGTTGGGTGAAATATTATAATAATAATGTTTTTGGTGTTTAATAAAATAAAAAAATATGAAAACAACAAAGTCCCAGATCAGACTACATGCACAAATTCACCCTAGAGAGAATACTGAGCGGGTGGAGAGCGGTGTTGGGTAGAAGCAACTATGCAAAATAAATGAAATGAAATATGCATCTATCTTTTGCAGTAGATCATGGTGTTTGGATGCATGGCAGATGCAGCAGCAGACACGTGCAGCAGCAGCACCAGAACTATGCCGCTACTGCAGCAGCAGCAGCAGCAGCAGCTGCTGCTNGCTGCTGCTACTACTAGTCGGTTGCGAGGGGCGGTGGAGTGTGAAGTGGAACAGAGTTTGCGTATTTGGCGGGAAGAGGAACAAATGAATAAAGTAGAAATTGATTTATTCTGCTCATTTTCTTTATTGCTTTTCTAAGCGCTGCTGAAACCCTCGGGCTCCTCCGTTCCTTCTTTGGCCTGTGGGCGCCGTGCGAAGAGTGCCTCTTGCTGCAGCAACGGCAAATAATATTTGTTTTCTCTCCCTCTTCGTTGTTTTTGGGGTGAACAAAGCAGGGGCTGGACCCCTGGCAGACATCCTCAGCTCTGCAGCAGCAGCAGCCGCCGCTGCTGCTGCTGCTGCTCCTTTTGCTGCTGTTGCAGCATAACTTTCGCCTTCCCACTCCCCTCCTATCTTCTCCTCCATTCGTTGGCGACATCCCCAGCTGTTATTTCTGCTGCTGCACTCGCCTTACCTCCTAGGGGCGCCTGTGGGGGGTGGCATATAGGGCCGTTACTGCTGTTGTTGTTGCTGCTGCTGCTGCAGCTACTGCTGCTGGTATTCGCAGCTGCAGAAGCTCCATAAGCAGCAGCAGTCTGTAGAACGCGGTTGTCGCTTGCAGCCCTCCATTCCCTCCATCTGCAACGGAGACACAGGTCCCCAAAGCNCAAGCCGCAGCAGCAGCAGCAACGGGCCTGGTTGTCGCCAATCGCGACAGCAGCACCATGTACCAACCCAGGCCTGCAGCAGGAGTGGGGCGTCCCCGCCCCGCGGCTGCTGGCGCTGCTGGCAGCAGCAGCAGCAGCAGTAGCAGCAGTAGCAGCAGTAGTAGCAGCTCTCTGGGTCCTGCTGCCTCGCATAGGAGGGGGTTTGGGGGGGCCCCAGGTTCGTTAGCCAGGGGCCTCCCCGGCGTGAACAGCAGCGCAGGTGTCGCTCTGGGGGCCCCTGGGGGCCCCGCTGGCTCTACAGGGGCCTCGCCCAGCCGCCCCAAGACACTCGATGCTCTGTTGGGTTCTATGATGCTGAGGGAGGGGCCCTCAAGCCGGAGCGCTCCAGCTGCTGCTGCTGAAGGTTCTGCTGCTGCTGCGATGCAGCAGCACGGCAGCAGCGGGATAGGAGTGCCTGGGGGCCTGCTGGCTGGCCTTGGGGGCAGCAGCTCTCCTGTTGCTGCAGCAGCAAAAGTTGTTGCTGCCTCAGCAGCAGACATTTCAGCAGCGAAGAGCAGCAGCCCCGCAACGGCTCCAACCAGGAGGCGCTGGGAGATCCCAACAGCAACAGCAACAGCAGAAGACAGCAGCAGTAGCAGCAGCAGCAGCAGCAGCAGCAG
>NW_013570705.1:11115-11310 GCF_000499745.2 Eimeria mitis | reverse complement strand
TCGCTCCTTCTTCTGCTCCCCCCAAAGACGACACGCCAGCAGCAGCTTCTTCTGTCTTCACAAGGAACCTCGCGCAGCAGCAGCAGCAGCAGCAGCAGGACGCGCAGCGACAGCAGCAGCAGCAGCAGCCGCAGCAGCAGCAACAACCTTCGCAGCAACAGGCGTCGCAGCAGCAGCAGCCGCAGCAACAACCGT
>NW_013570705.1:10404-11015 GCF_000499745.2 Eimeria mitis | reverse complement strand
AGCAGCAGCAGCAGCAGCAGCAGCAGTAGCAGGAGCCCGGTGGCTGCTGCAGGTGTCCGGGGGCCGCAGCAGCAGCAACAGCAGCAGCAGCGGCTGCCGTTAGGAAAGGCCTCCCCGTCCTCACTGCAGGGGACGGGGGGGCCCACACCGCATACCCTTGCTGCGGGTTTCTTCGCTCCTTCTTCTGCTCCCCCCAAAGACGACACGCCAGCAGCAGCTTCTTCTGTCTTCACAAGGAACCTGGCGCAGCAGCAGCAGCAGCAGCAGCAGCAGCAGGACGCGCAGCGACAGCAGCAGCAGCAGCAGCCGCAGCCGCAGCAACAACCTTCGCAGCAACAACCGTCGCAGCAGCAGCAGCCGCAGCAACAACCGCAGCAGCAGCAGCAGCAGCAGCGTCGGCTAAGTTTGTGGGGATTGAAGCGCGTAGGGGGTGCAGCTGGAGGCGGAGGAGGGGGCTCAACAACAGCAGCAGCAGCAGCCACAGCACCAGCAGCAGCAAGGGGTGAGGACACCAGCAAGGCCCGCACTGACACGCCTGCTGTCTCAGGCTCAGCCTCTGTCTCCTCTGCTGCTCCCCCTGCTAGAGATGCAGCAGCAGCAGCAGCAGCAGC
>NW_013570705.1:10197-10304 GCF_000499745.2 Eimeria mitis | reverse complement strand
CGCAGCAGCAGCAGCAGCAGCAGCGTCGGCTAAGTTTGTGGGGATTGAAGCGCGTAGGGGGTGCAGCTGGCGGTGGAGGAGGGGGCTCAACAACAGCAGCAGCAGCA
>NW_013570705.1:10032-10097 GCF_000499745.2 Eimeria mitis | reverse complement strand
CAGCCTTCTTTGCTGCTTCTCTAGAGTCACTCAAGCTGCTGCCGCAGCAGCAGCAGCAGCAGCCG
>NW_013570705.1:8757-9932 GCF_000499745.2 Eimeria mitis | reverse complement strand
AGGCTCAGCCTCTGTCTCCTCTGCTGCTCCCCCTGCTAGAGATGCAGCAGCAGCAGCAGCAGCAGCAGCAGGAGCACACGATCAAGAAACGCCAGCAGCAGCAGCAGGACACGAGCGGGAGACCCCCGCAGCAGCAACAGCAGCAACAGCAGCAGCAGCAGCAGCAGCAGATGAGGGCGAGGGGCCCCCTCTGCGTGCAGCACGCCCCGGAGCTGTGTATTCGCTGCAGCAGCTGCTGGCGGTTCACCTGCTGCAGCGGGAAGCAGACGCAGCAGATGTGAAGGCAGTGAGGGCCCTCTTCCGCCCTGACCACCCCACAGCCTTCTTTGCTGCTTCTCTAGAGTCACTCAAGCTGCTGCCGCAGCAGCAGCAGCAGCAGCCGCAACAACAGCAGCAGCAGCAGCAGCAGCAGCAAGGCGCGCATCCATCACGCCCAGTAAGTATAACGCACCAATTTCAAGCATACACATCCATGTACACCCCAACGCGGTGTCCGCAGCAGCAGCAGCAGTAGCAGCAGCGGCAGCAGCAGCAGCAGCAGAGGCAGCAGCAGCAGCAGCAGCAGCAGCAGCAGCATAATTTGCGCCTTCCGATTGTTAGACGGAATATTTCATCGGCGTTTGTTTCTTCTTTTTACTGTTTGGTGTTTTGTTTGTTTTCCTTTTAATTTGTTTGTTTGTGTCTCCACCGTATTTACTATTTATTATTTATTATTTATCTTATTTGTTTATTTTTTTATTTGCTGCTGCTTTGCTGCTGCTGCTGCTGCTGCAGGAGGGACTGTCTGCTCCCGGCGACCGGCCCGCCGCCTACGGACGCCCTGGGGATCATCATCATCAGCAGCAGCAGCAGGAGCAGCAGCAGCAGCAGCAGCAGCAGCAGCAGGGTTCGTGGATGCTTCGAGGGGGGCAGCAGCACTCAGCTACAGGTGAGGAGACAAAAAGGAGACAGTTAGGTGTGGGGGGCCCCTGCTGCAGCACAGAAGCAAACAAATAAACAGCAGCAACAGAGACAAATAAATAGTAGCGACGCAGACAAATATACAACAAAAAAAGAGACAGATAAACAAATAGAGACAGATAGACAATAGAAGAGACAGAGAGACAGCAGGAAAGGAGAAAGAGGAATGGAGAGACAGACAAAGAGAGAGAAAAAACAGAGCAGAGACAAATATA
>NW_013570705.1:8562-8734 GCF_000499745.2 Eimeria mitis | reverse complement strand
ATATATATATATATATATATATATATATATATATATATATATATATATATATATATAGTTATATGTGTGTGTGTACGTATACATGTGTATATATATGCGGATGCATGCGTCCACACACATATGTATACGTGCAGAGTTGATTGTTTTTGTTTCTTTTGTTTTTTTTTCATTT
>NW_013570705.1:8164-8462 GCF_000499745.2 Eimeria mitis | reverse complement strand
GCAGCAGCAGCAGCAGAGGCAGCAGCAGCAGCCGCAGAGGCAGCAGCAGCAGCAGCAGAGGCAGCAGCAGCAGCAGCAGAGGCAGCAGCAGCAGCAGCAGCAGCAGCAGCACAATTTGCGCCTTCCGATTGTTAGACGAAATATTTCGTCGGCGTTTGTTTCTTCTTTTTGCTGTTTGGTGTTTAGGGTTTAGGGTTTTAATTTGTTTGTTTGTGTCTGCACTGTATTTATTATTTATTATTTATTATTTATCTTTCTGTTTATTTTTTAATTTGCTGCTGCTTTGCTGCTGCTGCTA
>NW_013570705.1:5062-5505 GCF_000499745.2 Eimeria mitis | reverse complement strand
AGCGTTCGTTTACGGGGGCGCCGGAGCAGCAGCAGCAGCAGCAGCAGCAGCGCGGGGCCTCTCTGCCTCCCTGCAGTTTCTCCCGCGTAGAATCTCTCTTAGAAAGAGGAGAACTGCCTACAGATGTCCACCCTATGCAGGACCGCCCACTGGTACCAGTCGATGCAGCAGCAGTAGCAGCAGCAGCAGCAGCAGCAGCAGGAGCAGCAGGAGCAGGAGCAGCTCCTGGCCCTGGAACCCCAGCATCAGGCACAGGCAGCAGCAGCAGCAGCAGGAAAGACCTCTCAGGAGATGCAAATCTGGTGTCACTGCAGCGGCTGCTCACCAGCGAAATGACGGAAAAGCAGCTGCATGCGCTGGCAGCACAAGTACACTCGGTGCGCTCCAGTGCCCCTGCACGTGCTGCTGCTGCTGCTGCTCTTTCGCAGCTCATGGCGACAGGC
>NW_013570705.1:4479-4962 GCF_000499745.2 Eimeria mitis | reverse complement strand
TGTCACTGCAGCGGCTGCTCACCAGCGAAATGACGGAAAAGCAGCTGCATGCGCTGGCAGCACAAGTACATTCGGTGCGCTCCAGTGCCCCTGCACGTGCTGCTGCTGCTGCTGCTCTTTCGCAGCTCATGGCGACAGGGGGACCGCAGCAGCAGCAACAGCAGCAGCAACAGCAGCAGCAGCAGCAGCAACATCCCGTCACAGACGCACGTTTGCAGCTGCCGGGACCAGGAAGTCTTGCTGCAGCTGCTGCTGTCGTTGCTGCTGCAATGCAGCAGCAGCAACAGCAGCAGCAGCATGCAGACAGCTCGCAAGCAGAGGCAGGGCTGCAGGGTCCGTATGCTGTGGCGCGGCTGCGGCAGCAGCAGGCCCTACTAGAGCAGCAGCAGCAGCTGCAGCAGCAGCAACAGCAGCAACCACCAGCCTTTAACGCTCCTCAGCGGCCTCCGATCGCTCCCGGCCCCCTGGGCAGCCGTGTAGACA
>NW_013570705.1:3926-4379 GCF_000499745.2 Eimeria mitis | reverse complement strand
CCCTACTAGAGCAGCAGCAGCAGCTGCAGCAGCAGCAACAGCAGCAACCACCAGCCTTTAACGCTCCTCAACGGCCTCCGATCGCTCCCGGCCCCCTGGGCAGCCGTGTAGACCTTTTTGCTGCTGCGCTGCAGCAGCAGGAGCAGCAGCATCAGCAGCGGAGCATGCAACGTCTGTTGGGGGGCCTCCCGTTGGGGGGCCCCCAAGGGCAGCAGGAGGTGGTGGGCCCCCCTGTGGAGACACTGCAGCGAATGGGTATGGATGCGGTTGTACCTCTGAGCAGCAGCAGCAGCAGCAGCAGCAGCAACAGCACGATTTGGTACTATAGAGACCCGAGCGGAACGCAGCGGGGCCCCTTCAGCAGCAAAGACATGCATGGCTGGTGGCAACGAAACTATTTTTCTGATGATCTACTCATGCGCTGGGACCCCCTGCTGCCCTGGCTGCCTTTTT
>NW_013570705.1:2721-3826 GCF_000499745.2 Eimeria mitis | reverse complement strand
CGCAGCGGGGCCCCTTCAGCAGCAAAGACATGCATGGCTGGTGGCAACGAAACTATTTTTCTGATGATCTCCTCATGCGCTGGGACCCTCTGCTGCCCTGGCTGCCTTTTGGTATTATATACCCGGCGGGGGGCCCCCAGCCCTTCACAGTGCTGCCGGATTTGCAGGGGATTCAGCAGCGGCTGGTGCAGCAGCAGCAGCAGCAGCAGCGTGAACGAATGCTCCAACAGAGGCACCAGCAACAACAACAGCAACAACAGCAGCAGCAACAGCAGCAACAGCAGCAGCAACAACAGCAAAGACGCAGACACCAGCCTTCTAGTGTTTCTTCTGCAACACCCTCAGGGGCCCCCAGCTTCCGTCTATGGGATGTGAGCAGCACCTAAACACTTGCTGACGCTATTCATGCATCTATATGGGTTTTATTGTCGTTGGTGCTGCTGCTGCTGCTGTTGCTGTTGCTGCTGCTGTTGCTGCTGCTGTTGCTGCTGCTGTTGCTGCTGCTGCCGTGTGCGAGCTGCTGATGCTGCCGACGGTCTGCAGCAACTGGAGCTGTGCACCGTCTGTTGGTGCTGCTGCTGCTGTCGGTGCAATGGCTCTTGCTGTTGTGGCTGCAGCAGCAGCTGCTGCTGTGCGTGTTTCAGTTGCTGCTGGTACTGCTGCTGCTTGTTCTGCTATTGCTGTTGCTGCTGCTGCTGCTGCTGCATCGTTGCGTGCTATACCTGCGGTGTGAAACGGTGCAACTCCTTTGTGTTTGCTGTGCATGCAGCAGCAACCGCATCCACTCGGTTGGGGGGGGGCCCCGGGGGGCCCCCTTGGGGTTGGTGAGACAGAGGAGGGGGGGTTTGGGCTGGAGGAGCCATCAGAGCAACGTTCCTCTTCTGCTGTATCCCGTGCTGCTGACGACGTAGCAGCAGCAGCAGCAGCAGCACAAACTGCTGTTGCTGCTGCTGCTGCTGCTGTAGGTGCAGATGACGCTGCTGCGTGGGAAGTCTGGATGCGACGTGCGGGGCTGCCGCTACACCATCAGCAGCAGCAGCAACAACAGCAGCAACAGCAACAGCAGCAGCTTCGCGTTGCTGCAGCTGCAGCAGATCTGGGCCAT
>NW_013570705.1:1033-2621 GCF_000499745.2 Eimeria mitis | reverse complement strand
AAGTCTGGATGCGACGTGCGGGGCTGCCGCTACACCATCAGCAGCAGCAGCAACAACAGCAGCAACAGCAGCAGCAGCAGCTTCGCGTTGCTGCAGCTGCAGCAGATCTGGGCCACTTCACTGGTATCCACGCACATGAACAGCCACAGCAGCAACAGCAACAACAGCAGCAACTCATGTTCATGCTGCAGCAACAGACAGCAGATGCAATGCACCGACCGCCTCTTGGGGGACCCGCCGACGAGCAGCAGCAACAGCAGCATCAGCAACAACAGCAGCAGCAGCATCAGCAACAGGAGCAGCCGCATGAGCAGCAGCTTCAGCAGCAGCAGCAACCGCAAGGACTTGTGGTAGGCCGTGCGGCACAGATGACATCCACCCTTAAGAACCTCCTCGGCATTGGTGGCCCTCATGGGCAGCAGCGGGAGCAGCAGCAGCAACAGCAGCAGCAGCAGCAGCAGCAACCGCTCGAGGAGACGGAGGAGCAGCTGCAGCCGCAGCACTCCCTGAGCTGGACTGCTGATAGACTCGCGGAGACGCAGAGGCAGCTGCAGCAGCTGCAGCAGCTACAGCAGCAGCAGCAACAAGCGCACATGAAGCAACCGCCCCCCACGAAAGATGAGGATCAACAGCAGCAGCAGCAGCAGCAACAGCAGCAGCAGCAAACGCCTGCGGCTGCTGCACCCAAGACCTGGGCAGCCACGATGGAGGAGTCCTGCCGGCAAGAGAAGCAGAAGAAGCAGCAACAAGAGAAGCAGCAGCAGCAAGACAAACAGCAGCAGGAGAAGCAGCAACAGCATGAGAAGCAGCAGCAGCAGGAGAAGCAACAGCAGCAAGACAAGCATCAGCCGCAGCCGGAGAAGCAGCAACCGCAACACGATAAGCAGCAGCAGCAGAAGTCACAGGAAAAAGAAAAGCACCCGCAAGATAAGCGCCAGCAGCAGCAGCAGCAACAACAGGAGAAGCAGCAACAGCGCCAGACGAAGCAGCAGGAGCAGCAGCAGCAGCGCCAGGCGAAGCAACAAGAGCAGCAGCAACAGAAACAGGAAAAGCAGCAGCACGCTCGTGAGAAGCAACCAAGAGCGCCTCAAGAGAAGACCCCTTCTAGCAGCAGCAAGACGAAACCTCCTGCTGCTGCTACTGCGGGTTCTGCAGCAGAAGCAGCAAAAGGAGGGTGGGAGGTTGCAGGTCACAAGGGTCAGCGCAAGAAGGAGCAGCAGAAACAGCAACAACAGCAGCAGCAGCAGCACGAGAAGCAGCAGCAAGAGAGTAGGCAGACAGAACCTGAGGCGAAGGCCTCCAAGCAGCAGCAGCAGCCACAGCAGCAGCAGCAGCAGCAGCAGCAGCAGCAGGGAAAGCGTGGATCGGGAGAAGGCGCCTCGGGGGAGCAGCAGCGACGACCTGTCCTGGGGGGCCCTGCCCCCTGGGTATCTGTTGCTGCTGCTGCAGCAAGCCGCCCAAATGTAACTTTAAAAGAGGTAATGGAGCTGCAGAGTGCTGAACAGTCACGAGAGGAAGAAGAGAGAAGGAGAGAAGAAGAGGCCGCATTGAGGGCTGTAAGACTAGCAGCACTGCATTGCTACTGCTG
>NW_013570705.1:685-933 GCF_000499745.2 Eimeria mitis | reverse complement strand
CAGCAAAAGGAGGGTGGGAGGTTGCAGGTCACAAGGGTCAGCGCAAGAAGGAGCAGCAGAAACAGCAACAGCAGCAGCAGCAGCAGCACGAGAAGCAGCAGCAAGAGAGTAGGCAGACAGAGCCTGAGGCGAAGGCCTCCAAGCAGCAGCAGCAGCAGCAGCAGCCACAGCAGCAGCAGCAACAGCAGCAGGGAAAGCGTGGATCGGGAGAAGGCGCCTCGGGGGAGCAGCAGCGACGACCTGTCCTT
>NW_013570705.1:0-585 GCF_000499745.2 Eimeria mitis | reverse complement strand
GCTGCTGCTGCTGCTGCTGCTGCTGCTGCTGCTGCTGCTGCTGCTGTTGCTGCTGTTGCTGTTGCTGCAGTCGTTTCCCTTCCTGCTGATTCTGCTTCTATTGCTGCGCCCTGGTATTCAGCTGCTGTGCCGCTGCAGCAGCAACTGGGGGCTGTTGGATCTCTATCTGCACGCGAAGGATCTGCTGCTGGCTTTGTTTCTTTTTTTTTATTTTTTTGTGCATTTCATCTTTTTCCATCATTGCTGCTTCTTTGCTTGTATTTTCTGTTGGTTTCTCTGCCTTTCTTTCTCGCCTCTTTGTTTGTATTTTCATGTGGTTTCTGTTCCTTTGTCTGTTTCTGGTGTATCTATGTTTGTATATTCATATTGATTCGGCTTCTTTCTTTGGTTGCCGCTGCTGTATCTTTGTTTTTTTATTGATTCCATTTCTATCCGTTGCTGCTGCAGCATTTTTATTTTATTTGCATGTCGATTGGCGTGTTTGCTTCTTGCGTCTGCAGCAACAGCAGCAGCAGGAGGCCTCTGCTGCGCGCTTACGCTGGGCTACGCTGCAGCGAAAGGATAGCAACGGCCAGAGCGTTGCTG
>NW_013570704.1:8618-8875 GCF_000499745.2 Eimeria mitis | reverse complement strand
CTAGCTAGCCACCCCCTCTCTTGTCTCCATACACTGCAGCAGCAGCAGAAGCAAACAAAAGAAAACTGGCTATATACCCCAGCAGCAACAAACTTTGTCGCTTTCCGCAGAGGTACCTGCACTGCCCGCTGCTGCTGCTGCTGCTGCTGTTGCTGCTGCTGCTGCTGCTGCAGTAGCAGCAGCAGCAGCAGCAGCACGTACTGTTGCCGCATGCCCCTTCAAATGCTGCTGAGCGGCCTCGAATGCCCAGTGTTGCT
>NW_013570704.1:7785-8518 GCF_000499745.2 Eimeria mitis | reverse complement strand
CTAGCTAGCCACCCCCTCTCTTGTCTCCATACACTGCAGCAGCAGCAGAAGCAAACAAAAGAAAACTGGCGAGACACCCCAGCAGCAACAAACTTTGTCGCTTTCCGAAGAGGTACCTGCACTGCCCGCTGCTGCTGCTGCTGCTGCTGCTGTTGCTGCTGCTGCTGCTGCTGCAGTGGCAGCAGCAGCAGCAGCACGTACTGTTGCCGCATGCCCCTTCAAATACTGCTGAGCGGCCTCAAATGCCCAGTGTTGCTTCTGCTGTTGCTGCTGCAGCAGCTGCAGCAGCAACAGCAGCAGCAGCTGCAGCAGCAGCTGCAGCAGCAACAGCAGCAAGATATATGCCTGCTGCGTCAACTAAAGGAGGAAGCCCCTAAGAGCCGCTGCCCCCTGCTGCTGCTTCTGCTTCTCTCGTTGCAGCTCCAGCAGCAGAGCCTGCAGCAGCAACAGCAGCAGCAGCAACAACAGCAGCAACACCCTCAACCAAATTGCTGCCAGCAGCAGCAGCAGCAGCATCAGCATCAGCAGCAAGAACAGAGGCAACAGCAAGGACAGCACCAGCAGCAAGAGCAGCAGCAACAGCAGCAGCAACACCAAGAGCAACAAAAGCAGCGGCAGCAGCAAGACCAGCAACCAAGAGCGACAGCAGCAGCAGCAGCAGCAGCAGCATAAGCAGCAGCAGCAGCAGCAGCAGCAGCAGCAGCAGACCCTGATTTGTCTGTCTCTTGGGGCG
>NW_013570704.1:6536-7074 GCF_000499745.2 Eimeria mitis | reverse complement strand
GCTGCTGCCACCTCACACGATCACACACCTGCTGCTGCTGCTGCTGCTGCTGCTGCTGCTGCTGCTGCTGCTGTTGCTGTTGCTGTTGTTGTTGTTGTTGCTGCTGCTGCTGCTGTTGCTGGGGATCGGAGGCAGGCGAGGTTTCCTTCTCCTTGCTATCACCACTGCTGCTGCTACTGCTGCTGCTGCTGCTGCTGCTGCTTGTGCTGCTGCTGCTGCTGCTGCTGCTGCTGCAGTCGCGTGCTGCGCATGCCAGTGCGAGGTCGCAGTGCTGCGCTGCTTCTCTGAACTGCTGCAGCTTGAGGCAGCAAGAAGCAGCATTAAGCAGCAAGCAGCAGCAAAGCCGTTGTGCTGCAGCAGCAGACATCTCGGTGGGGCTGCTGAGGCTCTCTCGTGCACACAGAGAAGAACCGCCGCCACCAAGCAGCAACCGCTGCTGCTGCTGCTGCTGCTGCTGCTGCTGCTGCTGCTGCTGCAGCAGCAGGGGATATGCAGCAGACATACGACAGATGTCCAGCCCCTTCTTATACTCACACAG
>NW_013570704.1:1741-1964 GCF_000499745.2 Eimeria mitis | reverse complement strand
ACACCGCAGCGCGGACTCAACAAAAGCAGGCAGCACTGCAGCAGCAACAGCAGCAGCAGCAGCAGCAGCAACAGCAGCAGCAGCAGCAGCAGCACAGCAGCAGCAGCAGCAGCAGCACAGCAGCAGCAGCAGCAACAACAGCTGTATGTAGCAGACACATCTATGGCCGGTGGAGGAAAGCAAACAGCAAAAGCAATCCGAGCAACCACCTGCTGCTCCCAAT
>NW_013570704.1:1485-1641 GCF_000499745.2 Eimeria mitis | reverse complement strand
CAGCAGCAGCAGCAACAACAGCTGTATGTAGCAGACACATCTATGGCCGGTGGAGGAAAGCAAACAGCAACAGCAATATGTGCAGTCACCTGCTACTCACAATTGCAGCAGCAGCAGCAGCAGCAGCAGCGGCAGCAGCAGCAGCAACGGCAGTAG
>NW_013570704.1:964-1385 GCF_000499745.2 Eimeria mitis | reverse complement strand
CCTGGCTCTGCGCTCGACATGAGTTGAGGACTTGTGAAGAACAGCATAGGCCCTGCTGCTGCTGCTGCTGCTGCTGCTGCTGCTGCTCGGTGGGGTGCGGCGGCGGCCAGCAGCAGCAGCAGCAGCAGCAGCAGCAGCAGCAACAAGCTGAGGAGAATGCTCATACTCCCGCGGCAGCAGATGCTGCTGCTGGCAGCAAACCAAAGACACCTCGCCCCCCACCATACACCGCAGCGCGGACTCAACAAAAGCAGGCAGCACTGCAGCAGCAACAGCAGCAGCAGCAGCAGCAGCAGCACAGCAGCAGCAGCAGCACAGCAGCAGCAGCAGCAACAACAGCTGTATGTAGCAGACACATCTATGGCCGGTGGAGGAAAGCAAACAGCAAAAGCAATCCGAGCAACCACCTGCTGCTCCCAAT
>NW_013570703.1:7469-8066 GCF_000499745.2 Eimeria mitis | reverse complement strand
TTTGAAACCACTTCTTCTGCCTTGATATATACCCCGTTGACTATTCCGAATCGCATATCTCCTCAATGACTGCCAAACGAATGAATAGATGTAGCTGCTCAACCTGCTGCCGTTGCTGCTAAGCTCAACGCTATGACAAAGTGCTGAGTGGTCAGCTGCCGCAGCGCAATTTTCAAACGCACGCTAGATGCAATCCGCTAGCCATGTCTAGCGCATGCGCCGCCACATGTGCCAGCGGCCGCAGCGGATCACCCCTCGGATATTCGTATCGCGCCTTACTCCATCGCGCCCCACATCGCCGCTCTTCTTTGCTTATGCCAAGCCGGTGTAATGCATATCCGCAGGCGCCACGAGAAACTCCACACATGAGAAGGGCGCGAACACTGAGCAGATGCAAACATACCTTCTGTATGCATCCGTCCTCACAAACGCAGAGCTTGCTTTGCGGCGCATCAAGTCATACGTCTGAAGCAACCAGAGAATTTGCATCGGTGCGCAGCTTTTAATATCTGGACAGACTCCCCGTATTATCGATTTATGGAATGCGTTACAAGGAATATGCATGTTCAGAAACTAAATACTTCGGCAAAACATTCC
>NW_013570703.1:6547-7332 GCF_000499745.2 Eimeria mitis | reverse complement strand
ACGAATATCGCAGCACCACTACATCAGAGCACACGTGGCTTGCCGTGCGAGGTTTGTAGTGCCTTTCGGGGATCACGCACGGCGCCTCCACCTTATTAAAGCCACATGTTCTCGCTCGAGCAATTAGCAACACGGTCTAGCCCATTGGCACCACGCCCAAAAGCTTTAGCGAGCCTTTATCGCTGGTGGCAGTAGCATTTCTCGTATTATCAAGGCAGGGTAGCTCCCTCTATAGTAATGCCGGTCACCACGCTTCTAACAAGGGCTCTGAGACTCTTCCCTTGCGCCTGATGCGCCCTAGTATGGAGGGTCACATGGACGGCAACAGCGCGCCAGGGATTCGGCAACAAGTGAAACGCGTAACGGATGGCGGTCAGCGGTTTGTCAAAGTCCGTGGCGGTGGTGCAACAGCCCTGACAGCAGCCGTCGGTAGGGAGTAGGGAAAGAAGACAAGTGTGCTAAGGAACAATGAACCTTGACTGCCTGTGCCTAATGAAGCTGCAACTTAGATTAAGAAAAATGTCGGCTACGTTCAATGCCATGACATGCCAAGCCAGTGCATTTGACATCCGCATTTTTGTCACGAAGCTAGAGTACTTGGACAGGCGGAAACCTAAGTAGATGCAAACATTTACACCTACCTTCTGTGCGCACCAGTCGTAACACAGTGCGTGAGGAAACGACCGTCGTGGAATTGGTAGTGCCACGCAAGCGTTCTGTTCGATACGTTTCTGATAGAAACCGTAGACTGTATCAAAACGCTGAGTTGGAGCTGGTGAGAATGT
>NW_013570703.1:3664-6485 GCF_000499745.2 Eimeria mitis | reverse complement strand
AGACAAATTTAAAAAGTACCAGTCACATTAACCCTGAATTCAAGGCCATGTTCGTCCAGTGCCGTTATTGTTGCCGCATATTCCCCTGCTGGTCACGTTGCGCGTTTAGGTGTACATAACTGCACAAATAAAGAACCACATCAGCTAATCGAGCTTTACCGGCGGGTGCAAATCCAGAGCGACCCGCTACGCAGCATAAACTCTGTAACCAGCAAGACTCCAAAATGTGCAAGATGAACAAGATTTATTACTCACGTGGAGCCAGGTGATGGGTTCCGCTTCTGCCAAACCGGCAGCATTACTTGAGCTGTGTTGCATTACGAGCAGACGCAATTTATCAATATTTCACGTGTATCCATTCTCTTCATATTTTGGAGGACGCTTGGAAATTCCGGCCCCGCAAAAAATTGTTCAAATGCAAACAAGTGAAGGATTGACGAATGACGCCTACTCGTAGTGCACAACGGTCAACTCATCTTGTCAAACCGCGAACGTCTGCCTCCGCTACGGGGTCTGCTGTCTACTATTGGATCCGATATCTTCACGCAGAGCTACAGGCAATGCATAGATTGTCCAAACACCTCTGGTAAGTCAGCAATTTCTGCTAGTCGAGCAGCCGGCCGCTGCATGGCCCTCAACACTAGCCCTCACTGCCAAGCCACTACCAGCCTACGTAATCAGTCTATCGACCCAACTAACAATTTGGCACCAACAGCCTAAGTGTCTGCTGCTGGTTACTACGTATCCAGCCTCTCACATTCCGCCACGCCAATTCACTCTGGTTGCTCGACTGTCAACTTCGGTCATGAAAGTGCATATCGAGCTGCCAAAACACCTTCAACCTGTAGAAGCCACATACGAAAACAGTTGAATCAGAAAGCGCCACTTCCGGTCCACCGCTCAACGTAAGAAACACACTTCTCCCAAGTCGCCAAATGAATCCAACCCTGCAATCAGGCAGCCTCGAACGTAGCAGTACCGGAGGCGGCGCCAAGAAGATGCGTTCTTTTTTGAGGCCATACTTCGTGGGCAAAGCAGCGCACCATTGCAGCGTCAGACTGGGAGTCAGGACCGCCGACAACAAAGACGATTCACCATTCGCATGGAGCGAGGGACGGCAGCAAGCAGTGCGGCCCTGCTCCGAGCACTACGCTTTGTATGCACGTTCGCACCAATTCACTGATGTTGTTTGTAATATCAGATGCTGCCTCGCAAGCAGCGACGGAACGGCTTCAACCAATACATACAAAAACCGAGGGCGGCTCAAGCAAAATGGGCTCATACGTGCTCTTCCACTGCAACTCCATACGCGTGCAAGCATGCGCATATCTATCCATGCCTCCTGTCATACCGACCAGATTATATGCGTTCACCTCTAACGACAAACGTGCCAGACGGTGGAGCTGACGAACCCAACGCTAGCAAGGGGTCCGCCAGACCGCTGCAGAGGGCCTTCACACCCAAAATGCATAACTGCAAGATTCTCACGCATGCATCCAAACGAACATGGGGAAAAGTACTGCGTATATGACTATCAGCTGGCAAGGTTTGTTTCACCCAGGGTAGAGCAAAGGAGCGCGTGGCCGATACCAACTGTGTGACGACACGCCTCGCTGCATGTGCTGGCCCTGTCAGGTCGTGTCTCGTTGAAAAGCCAACGAAAATATGGTATATCCAAGCCCAACCGCGCCTGACCAGGATATCGATACCGTGTTCAAATCTATTGTGGAAAGGCACTACGAACAGGCTCACCGCAGAAGGCCAACGCCAAAGAAAAAGCAGTGACACACTCGTAAACTAAATATAGCCCAAATGCATAACAGCTTAACTAACATCGCAAAATGGGGCGCGCTTTGTTTTCGTCTACCCAATATCTACTCAGCAGGATACGGCCCCACCGTTGTTTCGTACAAGTGCGACGAATATTTCAGCAATTCGTGTTGTCCACGCAGTGCGTTGCTCCCCGACTATCCTGTCCTCCGCTTAACAACTGCCATTCTACCACACCAGTTTGACGGTCAAGCGTACTTTTCGTTCGAGACAAATCATTCAGCAGTCGCTCCTGCCATTCGCCATGTACTGTGCTGCACATATACTGACAAAACAATTCGCCCAGATTGTTTGTAATGTCAAACGCCGCCTTGCAGGCAAGCGCACACCACAGTCCCGGAGGATATTGCAGAACTGCATGTAGCAGAGAGGCACTGCTGACGAGGGAGGAGCTACTTCTTTGTACCGTAGCCCTAAACCTCTGCGTAAATCCTTATGTATATATCCACCTATGTTATCGGACAGCCTGAAAGGTAGAGGCGCCACACCTGTGCCACGTAGATGCGTTCCCTTCTATGTGCATAGTTCCTGGGCAAGCCAGCATGGGCTCGCCATGCCAGGTACGGTTTCTTATCACCGCGGCTACAGACGCGCGCACACAAGCTTAACAACCCTACGGTGGTCATGCATGCACCGGAGCTCGCTTCCTGTCAAAGCATGCGGAGCCTCCTCTCCGTTGGTGCAGCATTCTTCGCCTACGGCAAATGAGCCAGACCCAGGTGTTATACCAACTGCTGGAAGACGCATCCTGGTGCATGAGGCCTTCCTGTCGAAACGCTTTCTTGGAGCGGCAAGTGAAAGCCGCAAATGGCGAAGACAGATACGACACATCCACGTGGAACAAAGGACCGTTTTTCTCGCTGTTTGTCCCTATCGCGTATCGCGCTGTACACGTACTGCCGCACAAATTCGCAGAGATCATTTATAGTGTTAGCTGCTGTCTCAATGCAGATCCCGTGGCGCTGTAAACTATGAACACTTAGGAACCTAA
>NW_013570703.1:662-3434 GCF_000499745.2 Eimeria mitis | reverse complement strand
ACTGCATAATCGCACGAAGCTTATGCAAGCACCCCAACTAACATGCAGCGAAATAATACATTTACCCCTACCAGAAGACAAAGCTCACCGCACGCAGGGCACGTGAACGGAGCGCACGGCCGAACCCCAAAGGCAGGACGACGCGTCTGGAGTCACGCATTAGCCCTGTCGAGTAGCGGAATGTTGGAAAAGTCGAAGACGAAGACGGTATATACCTCACATGAACCAGGAGATACGTATTGGGTCGCGAGCTCCGGCTCATAATTTTGGAAAGGCGACGAACACACCGGCACGATATGGCTACGTCGAATGAATATATGCTGCATATTCATACACGACATGTACTCCGAACAGAAAGCGGTTCAAGTGATTGAGCAAAGCCAAGAACACCCGCCTGCACAAGGGGCTGCGCTTTATTTTGTGTTATCCAATAGGTACATAATGTGTCAAGGCTTTTGCGCTTTTCTGCCCAAACGCCACGAATATCTCAAGAATTCGTGCTCGTCACGCAATCGGCCGCTGTCCCTTTGCTATCCTCATTTTCCGCCAGAGAACGCGCATCCTACCTAGCCTGCCTGAGCGGGAACGCTACTGATCGTTTGATGCGAAATCACCGGGTAGACGCTGCTGCTTCTGACCACGGCACGCGCGTTGTCGCATGAATTCTGTCACGGCCCTCAACGCCGTATTTGAAGACGCATATCGCGCAGTGCGAAACTCATTCAGCGAAGTGAACCCAAAGGACAGAACGACTGGTGAAGAAGAAGCTACTTTTCCTTCTTGGACCGTAACCGCAGAACGCCAGGTGAATCCCAGAGTATGCCCGTATCTGCCATTAGGCAGCCTCCAACGTAACAGTACCTATACCCGCGCCAAGCAGATGCGTTCACATGTGAGAGCGTACTTTCTGGGCAACGCAATGCACCATCAAATGCCAGATATAGGTTCTCCGAACCGCGGTCGTACACGAGCACGCACATGCACAAACGTCGAAGCTCCACGTCACCCACGCGTGCAGCGCAGCTACTCCTTCGCCTTCGCCAAAGAAATCATTGACTCCTATCGCTGGACGGAGCTGATTTCTAGCAGAACATTCGAATAAGGCCCAGCACTTACATTAGCCGCGTAATGATGCATATTGCTGAGCCAGGTATCCTTGTGGAATCGCTCGTACTCCCGGAGACAGAGACAGTCGAAAACGTGGTGCGTGGAACCAGCGACCGGCGCAATTGATTCTGCCTCCTACCACGTACTGCACGACTGATGTACTGCCATACCAATTCGCTGATACCGCTTGTCTTGCTCGAATCCACTTGAATCGCAAACATAACGCGACGCCGAAGCTGTCTGCACCAGAAGATACCGGAAACGCTCAGAAAGAACACCCACCCTTTCTAACACTACAATTTCATGAATTTGTAAGAATGCACACAAGCAACTACGTCTGATATTCTACAGCCTGCAACGTATCACTACTCACGGCGGTGCGGACCAGATGTTTTGCCTTAAAGCGGCACACGCGCAACACAAAGGAACGTGCGAACGCAACACCAACGACGGCTACTGCATAGGCGCCCACACACAGTACACAGCCCTTCAATGCGCACGCATGCGCCTCAGCCACGCCTCGCCAAATACTGCGCAAATTTCAACCAAGGCAGGCGATCGAATCCCAAGCTTTATACCTTCTGCAGGAGGATGCAGCTGGCTCCATGCCAACTGCAGCTCGCTGCACACAGTTCCCCTGAAGAATCGGTTCAAGGACACTGCATGCAGCCAGCTGCAGCTGGGTGGGGTACAGCTAGTAATCAGTGATGTCGAGCGCCACAAAGCTATACTACGGAGTTGGACCAATGTTACCTTTACCAGGGCAAATCGAGAGGAATACCAGTGACAGATTCATAAACTACACATACTCCGAACGCATAACAGCTCAAATACTCAGGCCGAAACAACACCCGCCGCCTGCGTCACGGGTTCGGCCTTGTTTGCTGCTACCCAACAGCTACACAATGAGCTAGGGCTTCCGCATTCTTCTGTCCAACCGCCACGAATATATCAACAGTTCGCGTTCGTCGCGCAGTCGCTCGCTGCTGCTGGCCCTAACGTCTTCGCCAAACAATCCCGAGCCTGCATAACCGGGCTGACTGTCCTTACTAATCTCCTGACGCAAACAACCCCATAGTCGCTGCTGTTTCCTACCACTTTGCCGCGCTGCACATTTGCTGCCGCACCAATTCACCGAGATCGTTTGTAGTGGCTAGCGTAGTCTCTGAAAACTATATTTGCACTGCCTCTACTTAGGATACCAAAGGAGAACACGGCTGAAGCAGAACAAGCTACTTCTAACACAGCGGCGCTCTCGCCAAACCAGCCATACTTTCTGGCCAACGCAGGGCGAAATTACAACCTTAGATACGGATTCGCCACACCGCAGACCCACACGCCCGCAGACAAACTGCACAACCCCCCAGCATCTCAGCTAATTGTCCACCAGATATTGGTTATACTCCTATTGGCTGACGGAGTTTACTTCAATCAGGGCGAGCAGTCGAAACCCACGCCTCATGCGAACTGCAATACGATCCATTCGGGTGCATGAAGTAGCCTCGTCAAGTCGCTGCTTGCCGAGCACCCAAAGATAGTAGGAAAGGTAGAAGATGAAGAGGGTATACCACTCACGTGAACCACAGTGACGGCATCCAATCATTATGGAAACTCACTGCAAACACGCTAACGCGTGAGTGCTAGCTTGAATGTTTATTAGTGACA
>NW_013570703.1:0-642 GCF_000499745.2 Eimeria mitis | reverse complement strand
CACATAACCCGAACACAAAACCGCCCAACGAATCACGCCAAAACAGAAACACCCAGCTGCGCTAGGGGATGCGCTTTGCTTCATCTAATTGCTGCAAAATGCGCTACGGATCCCGCGTCCTTCTGTTCAACCGCCAAGAATTCTTTCAGCAGCTCTCGTTGTTCGCGCAGTCGGCCGTTGCTCACCCTGCGGTACTACCGCTCCCCGCCCAACAGCTAACACACTACATAACCAGGCTAGCCGTCACTACTATTAACCATTTGACGCAAACCACCGAATAGTCGCTGGTGCCTCTTACAACGTAATTCGGTGCACATATGCTGAAGCCACAATTTGCGGCGATTGCCCTACTGCCACACCCGGCATCCCAAGCGCATATCGAGCCGCATAACACCTTCAACCTGTAGATACGTGATGATAATGCGGTTGAGGCATAAGGTACCGCCTCCTCTTCACCTCTCAACGTAAGCAAAACTCCCTTCCTAAATTGCCAAATGAATCCAACAACGCAATCAGGCAGCCTTGAAAGTAACAGCACCGATAGCGGCGCCAAGCATATGCGTTCTCTTCAAAAACTATACTTTCTGGGCAAAGCAGCGCATGATTGCAGCGTCAGACTTGGCTTGCCTCACCGCAGCTGCA
>NW_013570702.1:8553-8700 GCF_000499745.2 Eimeria mitis | reverse complement strand
GCTGCTGCTGCTGCTGCTGCTGCTGCTGCTGCTGCTGCTGCTGCTGCTGCTGCTGCTGCTGATGCTGCTGTTGTTGTTGCTGCTGCTGCTCCTGGTGGTTCTGATGACAGTAGTATTGCTAATGGCTTTGCTGCTGCTGCTGCATCT
>NW_013570702.1:7404-7567 GCF_000499745.2 Eimeria mitis | reverse complement strand
GCCTCGCATGCAACCAAATCACGTACCTAAACCCTAAACCCTAAACCCTAAACCCTAAACCCTAAACCCTAAACCCTATACCCTATACCCTAAACCCTAAACCCTAAACCCTAAACCCTAAACCCTAAACCCTAAACCCTAAACCCTAAACCCTGAATTGTAA
>NW_013570702.1:5915-7304 GCF_000499745.2 Eimeria mitis | reverse complement strand
TTCTTCTCTTTTGCTGCACGCTTAGATAACAGCAGCAGCAGCAGCAGCAGCAACAGCAGCAGCAGCAGCAACAGCAGCAAGTAAAACAACAACTGCAGCAAACACAAAAATATGCACTGCAGCAGCAGCAACAGCAACCAAAGCAACCCCTGAAACAGTAGCAGCAGCAGCAGCAGCAGCAGCAGCAGCAGCAGGACCTACAACGAGAAAAAAAGCAAATAAATCTGCCGTTTCTGCTGCTGTTTCTGCTGCTGCTGCTGCCGCTATTTCTGCTGCTGCTGCTGCTGCTGCTGCTGCTGCTATTTCTGCTGCTGCTGCTGCTGCTGCTGGTGCTGGTGGTGCTGCTGCAGGTGGCGTGGCGCAGTGGCTCTGAGCCGTGTGTTATCAGCAAGCACCGCGATAGTTTTTTTAGATTTAAGTTTTAATAAATTAAAAGATTTTGGGGTTTTTTGTTTGTGCCCGGGAATAGAAACAAACAATACACTGCAAGTTCTGCTGCTCAATACAAACGGAATACAACAAAAAGGACTCATACAGCTAGCAGAAACACTCGCACTCAATTGGTAATATAAGGGGTTAGGGTTTAGGGTTTAGGGGGTAGGGGGGAGGGGGGAGGGTTTGGGGTTTAGTAGGGTTTGGGGGGTAGGGGTTAGGGTTTGGGGTTTAGGGTTTGGGGTTTAGTAGGGTTTGGGGGGTAGGGGTTAGGGTTTAGGGTTTAGGGGCTAGGGTTTAGGGTTTAGTGTTTGGGGTTTAGGGTTTAGGTGCTAGGGTTTACGTGCTAGGGTTTAGGGTTTAGGGTCTAGGGTTTAGGGTTGAGGGTTTAGGGTTTGGGGTTTAGTAGGGTTTGGGGGTTAGGGGTTGGGGGTTAGGGTTTAGGGCTTATTTGTTTATTTATATACTCATGCATTCATTGATTTACTTTTGTTGCTGCTGCTGTTCTTGCTGCTGCTCCTACTGCTGCTGCTGCTGCTGCTGCTCCTACTACTACTACTACTCCTGCTGCTGCTGCTGCTGCTGCTGCTGCTGCTGCTCCCCCTCCTACTACTCTTGCTGCCACTGCCTCCGCCTCCGCCGCCGCCGCCGCTGCTACTGCTGCTACTGCTGCTGCTGCCCCCGCCGCTGCTGCTGCTGCTGCTGCCGCCGCTGCTGCTGCTGCTGCTGCTGCTGCTGTTGTTCAGTACGTTGCAGGCATTGGGTTTACGGGGCAACGAGTGGGACGTGTGTACTTTATATTTATTTATTTCTTCTCGCGCGCACTTTATGCGTTCTTCTCCTCTTGTGTTGGACTTAACAATAAAAAAAATAAATCAACAAATGCAGCCAACTGCTGATGAAAGGTTTTTCTCTTTCAGACAAAAAGCTACACAAATACTAGATGAAGATTAGGGT
>NW_013570702.1:4201-4648 GCF_000499745.2 Eimeria mitis | reverse complement strand
GCGGTGGTGGTGGCGGTGGTGGTGGCGGTGGTGGTGGCGGTGGTGGTGGTGGTGGTGGTGGGGTTGCTGTTGTTGGTGGTGGTGCTGCTGGTGCTGCTCTTTTTTCTGCTTCTTCTCCTTTCTCTGCTGCTGCTGCTGCTGCTGGT
The DNA here is from genome assembly GCF_000499745.2 of Eimeria mitis. Classification (NCBI taxonomy): domain Eukaryota; phylum Apicomplexa; class Conoidasida; order Eucoccidiorida; family Eimeriidae; genus Eimeria; species Eimeria mitis. Next base: position 4,502 of record NW_013570702.1, on the reverse strand, counting down.
TCTGCTGCTGCTGCTCTTCTTCTTATTGATCCTGCTATTCTTGCTGCTGCTGCTGCTGCTGCTGCTGCTCCCCTTTCTTCTGCTTCTCCTGCTGCTCCGGGGACAACCACATTGTCTAGCACAGCGCCTAGCTAGCTACCCAGCTAGCTGCCTAGCTAGCTACCCAGCTAGCTGCCTAGCTAGCTAGCTAGCTACCCAGCCCAGCTAGCTAGCTAGCTATCCAGCCCAGCTAGCTAGCTAGCTGTTCAGGTGGCAAACTAGCTACCCAGCTAGCTAGCTACCCACTTGGCTAGCTAGCTAC
>NW_013570702.1:3251-4075 GCF_000499745.2 Eimeria mitis | reverse complement strand
CTCGAGGAGCGAAGCCACCGCCAACTGGCTGAGGCCCCACCCCACTTCTAAACCCTAAACCCTAAACCCTAAACCCTAAACCCTAAACCCTTGACCAACCAGCCAGAGGCGAGGCCGTTCTTTGATTTTGTGTACATCCCATGCATGGCTGGCAGCTGCAGCAGCTGCTGCTGCTGCAGCTGCTGCTGCAGCAGCTGGCTTCAATTCTATCTTAATAGCTGCAGCTAGAAACCTAGTTTCAGCTAGCTACAGCTAGCTACAGCTAGCTACAGCTAGCTACAGCTAGCTACAGCTAGCTACAGCTAGCTACAGCTAGCTACAGATGGCTACAGCTAGCTACAGCTAGCTACGGCTTGCTGCAGCCTGATGTGGAGGTGATCTTGGCTGTCTCTCCTCAGTATCGGTAGCAGCAGCAGCAGCAGCAGCAGCAGCAGCAAGTGCAGCAGCAGCAGCAGCCCCATTCAGTAAGAGAAGCAAAACAACAGAGAGATATAAACAAAGAAAATGCATTGCATTGTAGACACCCAGAGCGCTAGCTAGCTGGCTAGCTACGCGGCCTTGGCTCCACTGAGTTCGTAGCTAGCTGGCGGGCTGGCCTTCCAGCTACAGCAAAAGTTGCACACAGCTAGCTTGCCAGCTAGCCAGCTAGCCAGCTAGCTAGCCAGCCAGCCAGCTAGCCAGCTAGCTAGCTAGCTAGCTAGCTGAGGCGGGAGTCCGCCGAATTAAAAAAAAAGGGGGGGCTGCAGATTAAGACGCAAAGGCATCTTAACTGGCAGCCTTGGGCCCGGCTAGCCAGCGCTGCAGCTAGCTGCTCAGCTAGCTGC
>NW_013570702.1:2615-3151 GCF_000499745.2 Eimeria mitis | reverse complement strand
GCTCCACTGAGTTCGTAGCTAGCTGGCGGGCTGGCCTTCCAGCTACAGCAAAAGTTGCACACAGCTAGCTAGCCAGCTAGCCAGCTAGCTAGCCAGCTAGCTAGCTAGCTAGCCAGCTAGCTAGCCAGCTAGCTAGCTAGCTAGCTAGCTGAGGCGGGATTCCGCCGAATTAAAAAAAAAAGGGGGGCTGCAGATTAAGACGCAAAGGCATCTTAACTGGCAGCCTTGGGCCCGGCTAGCCAGCGCGGTAGCTAGCTGCTCAGCTAGCTGCTCAGCTAGCTGTAGCAGCTAGCTGTTCAGCTAGCTGCTCAGCTAGCTGTTCAGCTAGCTGCTAGCCAGTTCCCCGCTGCCATTTCTGTATTAGCGGGGAGGCAGCTAGCGTACTGGCTAGCTGACGGATGGGCTGGCTAGCTAGTTAGCTGGCTAGCTAGCTAGCTACCTGGGTGGCTAGCTAGCTAGCTAGCTAGCTGGCTAGCTGACTGGCTAGCCAAAAATGTCTCTACTATACAGCTGAGGGGCTCAGCTGCAGACACAAG
>NW_013570702.1:222-2515 GCF_000499745.2 Eimeria mitis | reverse complement strand
CTACCTGGGTGGCTAGCTAGCTAGCTAGCTAGCTGGCTAGCTGACTGGCTAGCCAAAAATGTCTCTACTAAACAGCTGAGGGGCTCAGCTGCAGACACAACACGGGCGCTGAGGCTATTCGCCGCGCTGCTCCGCTGGGGCCTCGATCTGTTGCTGCTGCTGCTGCTGCTGCTGCTGCTGCTGCTCCACTTGCTGCTGCTGCTCTTGCTGCTGCTGCTCTTGCTGCTGCTGCTCTTGCTGCTGCTGCTCGTGCTGCTGCTGCTCTTGCTGCTGCTGCTCGTGCTGCTGCTGCTCATGCTGCTGCCGCTCGTGCTGCTGCCGCTCGTGCTGCTGCTGCTCGTGCTGCTGCTGCTCTTTCTGCGGCTGCTCTTGCTGCTGCTGCTGTTGCTGCTGCTGCTGTTGCTGCTGCTGCTGTTGCTGCTGCTGCTGTTGCTGCTGCTGCTGGAGCTGGAGCTGCTGCTCCTGTTTTTGTTGCTGTTGCAGTTGTTTGCGCTGCAGGCGTTGCAGCTTGAGTATTTGGTGTTGCTGCTGCAGCTGCTGTTGCTGCTGCTGCTCCTGCTGCTGCTGCTGCTGCTTGTGCGCGAGCAGCTGTTTAAACATAAGCTGCGGGTTTGCTGCTGACTTTCTGCCTAAGGGGGGAACATACCCCGCAGCAGCAGCAGCAGCACCAGCAGCAGCAGGAGCAGCAGCAGCAGCAGCAGCAGCAGCATTTGGGGTTAGCTGCAGCAGCAGGTGCTTGCGTGACCGCACAGCTGACGTTCTGCTGCTGGCGATGTATGGATAGGAAGGCAGCCGCTCTGTGCTGCTGCTGCGGGCCCCGCTGCCTTTCTTCCCCTGCTGCAGCATTGATTCTCTACACCCTGCTGCTGCTGCTGCTGCTGCTGTTGCTGCTGCTGCTGCTGCTGCTGATGAAGGGAAAGAAGGGTCTGATAAGGAGCTCTGGTCGTCGCCCCCAGATGAGCAATCTGACTCACTCCCGCTGCTGCTGCTGCTGCTGCTGCTGCTGTTTCTGCTTCGGCTGATGCTGATGCTGCTGTTGCTGTTGCTGCTGCTAGCATGCGCTGCTGCTGTCTTTTTTGCTGCTGCTGCTGCTGCTGCTGCTGCTGCAGGGGTTTCTGCTGCAGAGTCGCTGTCCACTATAAAAGCAGGTGGCTGCAGCACCACCGCATCATCATTTGCTGCTGCTGCTGCATGCGTTGCAGCAGCAGCAGCATTTGCTGCTGCTGCTGCAGTGTCTGTTGCTGCTGCAGCTTTTAACATAGCCTGTTCTTTGCTGCTTTCTCTCGCGCTGTCTCTCGGCACTCCGTTGCAGCTCCTGCTGCTGCTCCTGCTGCTGCCGCTGCTGCTGCTGCTGCTGCTGCTGCTGCTGAACGCAGGCGGCTGCTGCGCCTTTCCCTCTACCCCTGGGCTTGCTGCTGGCGTCGACTCCTCTGAGTCGTTTGCATATTCAGCAGCAGCAGTAGCAGCAGCTGCTGCTGTTGCTGCTGCTGCTGCTGCTGCTGCTGCTGGTGATGATACTCTGCCTGGGGGCACGCGCACCCTCCGCAGCGCCCGCTGCCGCGGGGTAGTTCCTTCTGCTGCAGCAGCAGCAGCAGGAGAAGCAGCAGCAGCAGCAGCAGGAGAAGCAGCAGCAGCAGCAGCAGCAGCAGCAAGCCTTTCATGATGCAGCTGAAATGCAGGGTAAGGTCGACGGCTTGGGGTCCGCGCGAACAGCCAGGCAAGGGTTGCTGGCTGCTGCAGCAGCTGTTGCTGCTGCTGCTGCTGCTGCAGCTGTTGCTGCTGCTGCTGCTGCTGTGCAGAGGTGCTCTCAACACGCGGTGAGGTTGTGCGGCTGCCGGGGTCCTCGCGGTCAGCAGCAGCAGCAGCAGCAGGAGAAGCAGCAGCAGCAGCAGCAGCAGCAGCAGCAGCAGCAGCAGGATTTGCTTCAGGAGAGGAGACATCCTTTATAGACAGCAGCGGAGAACTGTCGCTCGCCGATGGGGGCAATGAACTCTCATCTTCTTCTCGTGCTGCTGCTGCTGCTGCTGCTGCTGCTGCTGGTGATGCTGCTGCTGCTGCTGGTGTTGCTGCTGCTGCTGCTGCTGCTGCTGGTGATGGTGATGGTGATGGTGATGTTGCTGCTGCTGGAGATGGCGATGCTGCTGCAGGCGACTCTGCTGCAGAAGCAGCAGCACCAGCAGCAGCAGCAGCAGCAGCAGCAGCAGCAGCAGCAGGAGAAGCAAGTATACGAGGGTTGCTGTCTGAGCGCCTCAAGAGCCCCGTTCTCGGGGTCAGTGCAGCAGCAGCTTCTGCA
>NW_013570702.1:0-122 GCF_000499745.2 Eimeria mitis | reverse complement strand
GAGGTGCTCTCAACACGCGGTGAGGTTGTGCGGCTGCCGGGGTCCTCGCGGCAGCAGCAGAAAAAAAAAAGAGAAGCAAGTATACGAGGGTTGCTGTCTGAGCGCCTCAAGAGCCCCGTTCT
>NW_013570701.1:4664-8071 GCF_000499745.2 Eimeria mitis | reverse complement strand
TATTGTGAATATTTGTACAAAAGAGAAACACTCTAAGTTATCTTGACCAGATGTCAGCAATTGCATGAGAACTGAGGGCCCTCCCTCACTTCTCATCAACTTACAGGGCCTGCAGTACCTAGAGTGTTATGGAATCCCATCACCCCATCGTTTGAGGGAACTTGGATCCTTTCTACGCCTCACAATTGTGTTTTTCATCTGCGTTTGTGTTGTCGTTGGGGGCACAAGACGCAGAGCTGCTGGACGGGACTAGCGCATCTACTGGCGTGAGTGGGATCAGGTCCCCAGGGCCACATGATACCTAAGGCCCGGAACTCCCCTTAGATTGGCGTTTCTGAAGAGGAGTTCCTCACATGAACTGTCCGTCCATATCTCTCCGCGAATCGGAAGGATCTACAGAGATCCAGGTTTGAGGGTGTTCCACAGCTTTTGCTGCTGACCATCAGGATAAGTGAGGGCACATTTCTCGTCTGAGGGGCGCATCCCAGTCCACCAAAAGGACCTGGAAAGGCCCTCTACAGTTGCATTGACCGGACAATGACCTGTTAAAGCGTGGTCGTGCATTTGCCGCAATATGTTTGTGAGAAGCCAAGTTGGAACGTATGCGAATTCCACGCTTTGGGTGGTATAACAGGATCCATCGATGCAGTAGTGCTTGGGCCATCACCCGTTGTTGAGACTAGCTAGATCAGCTGCCGTCTGCGTATCTAAGAAATAAAAGGGACGCAATTTGAAAAGAAAACGAGAACCGTCACAGACAAGAGCTGGAGAACACGGTGCCTGGCCTGTGGAACGGAGGGAGAGTGCGTCAGCAGCCATGCTGGAGATAACCTTGATCGCTAGGTCGTACTGTGTGAACTGGGGGAGCCACCGAACAAGTCTTTCAGTCTCAGGCTTGAAAGCTCTTCATTAGGTATGCCAGGGATTGATGCTCTGTTTATACAGTAAAGGGCTGGCCGTATAGGTAGTGTTGAGATTGCGGACGTGTATCATAAGAAGGGCTCTACGCGAAGGAACGGCAGGAGCATTTTTTCCCTTCATGTTGAACTAAGTGCCAGCTGCCCGCCACACCTTGGCTTCCGGGCCCGATGGAGGTGACTGCAACATCCATGTACAGAGGGATGTGGAGTGAGGCGCTCTGCAATTCTGACGGCGCAGCCAGCTCCGCCTTCAGAATTGCAGAGCGCCTCACTCCACACGTTAGAAAAGGCCCAGATTTGTCGTTGCAGTCATAGTTCACGAAGGGATTGCTTTTTAGCCGTGCTTCAAAAGCGTTTGCAGTACCTCTGCCATCCTCATCTGGAACGCTTGCGTGCCGTGTGGGGCTTGCTGCACACGGCGAGAGCGCCTTATGAGTGGAATGGAAGACGTGCTCGCCAGTCGTAGGCGGACGTCAGCAGGCAGGTGGGCGGTCTCCGGTAGAAGCTGAAGATGCAGCTGTTGTTGCAGAGCTCCATCTGCGCAAAAAAGTGTGACCCGGTCCCAAGTTTGCAACGGGGCCACCTGCGGATGTCCGTACTTTACGTATGACACGACACTCATGAACGGCCTCTCCTACGTATGCAAAATGATTTATGGGTGTATGTTGGTGTGCGTTAGNACACGACACTCATGAACGGCCTCTCCTACGTATGCAAAATGATTTATGGGTGTATGTTGGTGTGCGTTAGTGTCGAAAACGCTGCGGATATGCACGAGAGAGGGTGCATATATATGGAAGTGCGCCGGTTAAGACTTAGGCCGAAGACTTGTTGAGTAGAAATCAACGCGGTGACAAAGGTATGCGTCTTAACAATGAGAACGACGAACAAAGTGAAAAAAATGGCAGTCAACGACAACACCCAAAGGGCGTGGCCTGCGGTGTACCTCGGAATCAAGAAGACGAGAGATAAACAAAACACGACGGAACACGCCCTTGCTGCTGACCTCGCGGCAGCAACAGCGTGTCGGGGGTGTGTTCACTTGCTTTCCAAAGCGCCTGCTTCTGCAGATCTTCGTGACTCCCTTACTGCTCCTCTTGCTGCTGTGTTCTGTTGCATCTGCGGCTGGGGGTCTATGCTACGCTTTAGCCAACTCTTAGTGTGCTGCTGCTGAGGCAGCTTGACAAACAACGCGTGCACCATTGTGGGCGGCAGCACCAGCCGCAGGAACAGCAGCAACAACTGAAGCAGCGAAGAGAGCATTGTTGCATTTGAAGCTTCCACTACCCTGGTGTTCGTAAATAGTACGAGTAGGGTGCAGATTGCTACAGCATGCTCAGGCGACTGGCTGGACACCTAGCAAGATATTGACAGCTAGTTAGCTCCCTACCCACCTTCATCGCTGGTGCAAACGGTGGAAGCTCTACCGGTCCAGATTGTATCTCAGCGAGGGAGCCATTGCTGCTATGTCTGTTGTTGAACTTGTTGCCATTACTGCGGGTTGAGGGACCGAATCACTTATTGGCATTTGTGAAACACCAGAGCGTGCAATGCTGCAACAATTGCTTGTTGCGGCTGCCTGCAGCCTGCTTGTTTGGAATCGACAGTAGACGCTGCAGCGGCTCCAACAAGCGCTGCTCCGAGGGCTTGTTGGTGGTGGTGCTGCTGATGCAGCACCTCTAGCGCATGCGTAGGGCTCCGCAAGGCCTTCTTCTGCTGTTGCTGCCAGTTGTGCTGCCGGTGCTGCTGTTGCTGTGTTTACTGCAACTGCCTCAGCAGCAACAGCAAATCTCTCTAGTTTTTCTGGAATGCCGAACGTTGACGCGCACTTGCCGTTGCGCCTCTTATCACCCAAGAGAACCGAGAAAAAACAAACAGAAGCGACGGCAGTTTTGAGAAATTGTTTTTGCAGTTCGTTTCAGCTGAGAGGTTCAAACCTGCGGAGGATAGCTGTCTTGACGGTGTGCGTGGGGGCGCCAGGAGCGGCAGCAGCACCAGGAGGCAGCGGACGCTCCCAGAATTTCTCGAGGTGGTGTTTTATTGCAAGCTGCAGGTCCCGTCCGCTGTTAAATAACAACATCTGTGCCTCTTCCGTAATTAAATCTTAAAAAGTAGGACGAGCATAAGGCAAGGACGTTCCACGCGTTGTGTGGACACAGGGAATCCCCTGATAAAGCAACAGTGGCATCAGCAACATACGCATACAACTTCATCCTTCTACTACCAAAGCTGCTGCTAAAGACGCCGTTTCTAAACCTTTCCATGGTGCAGCTAGCGAGAAGCGTCTGATAGCCTAGGCTAGCAGGAGCACCGCCGCCGGCAGGAGCAGCAGGAGAAGCAGTAAACACGCCAAAAAAGCGTTACAGAAGCCCGCCATATTGCTTGGGTTGCTCTATGTGCAAACGGAGAGTCACGGCAAGCAGCAGATGCTTGGAAGTTCGTTTTTGTTCTCCGCTTTCCGAACGGGCAAACGGCGAGGAGATCGAC
>NW_013570701.1:2881-4337 GCF_000499745.2 Eimeria mitis | reverse complement strand
CATGCTATACATAGGTTTGCTCTCCGGTCTTCTTGGACTGGCAGGTGGTGTGGAACTAAAGCTTTCGGCAACAAGATGTAGTGGGTACAGTCGAGACGGAAGTTTGACTTCTGACTAAGCTAAGACGTTGGTATGGGGTGTTGTTGAGGTAAGCAGTAACGGCTTGGAAAAAATGCCCCTAGCCTAGTTTCTACAGGCCCCATGACTCAGGGCCCTTTGCTAGGCTTGAAAGCAGAATTTACAATCTTGCCATGCCGGCTCTATTAATTGCTGTCAGCCCATCTTGCAGCGCTCTAGGTATGTCAACTCACAAACAGCGCGAAGCCTCAGTCATTGACTCAGACGTTGCCCTGAAATACAATCTTTGGCGCCATTCGTCTGAAACTGGATGGGCGAAGGCTGGCGGCAGCGGCTGCGACACTTTAAGTTATATCTCTGCCCACATATGAAGTCAATTTTTCTTCTCCTTTTTCTATGAAGAATTCGTTATTCTTTCTTCTGTAGGGGAGCCTTATTTGCAGGCCCAAAGCAATCACCCAGGTGTTCTGGACAGTACTTTTAAAGGACTGTCCAGGGGTTGATCGCCTGCTGATTCAAGCAGGGTGAACACTAAACCCTAAACCCTAAACCCTAAACCCTAAACCCTAAAACCCTAAACCCTAAACCCTAAACCCTAAACTCAATCTGACTGAATTAGCGTGATAACGTACTTTCTGATGCACAGCAAAACCTTGTGCGCTAAGTGCAACTTGATGTCGAGAAGGGCTCAACTGCATCGTGCAAGCGTCACACGACGAGCGAAAATAAGGATTGGTATATTTTGCAGCGGCACACAAGAGCTCCACCCGCATGGGTCAAAAGCATGCGACGGCGTGCAATGTGAGTTTCTACTATATAGAGAAGCCATACCCAGCATCTCTGTAAGGACCCACAAATGTGTTTAAAAGGTGTTCGGCATCATGTACCGGGCTGTATAGCCCAAAAGCGCCAAGCCATCATACCTTTCAGCCTTTTCGTTTGCAAGCATTTCGCCATAAGAGGGAGGTTGATCATTTCGACTGGCGCAACAGGTGACTATAGACTGAAGGCTTCACAATGCCCCTACATGCATGCAAATCCATAGTGATCAACCAAAGGAATTCCAGCGTCCTTTAGAGAAGAACGTTAGCGCTTCTAGAGAAGAATCCCAAACAACCTGCAGGAACTGGGCGGTAAAGCAATTGCTACACAACAGTATGTCCAAACGGTGAGCTTTACCGCGAGCAGTTTTCGCTACGATGGCTACCAAGCTTGGCGTTATGGTAAGTTCGTGAAAAGGAAGCACAAAGTGCCTCCTTTTTCTTGCAATGGACGAACTGATTTACCTGAAGTTCTTGTGCTGTGGGCGTCAGCCACTATTCGTTACAAACCAACCAGCACAAGCTAAACCGTATCAGTGCTGAACCGCAGCAGCGTT
>NW_013570701.1:0-2680 GCF_000499745.2 Eimeria mitis | reverse complement strand
GTCAGCCGCGCAGCTTGGTACTTTTAGTATACCCACCGCGTCGCGATAAAGTCTCAGGCGGTATGCCACTTTGAGGGTAAGCATGCTCTGTCGACTTAGATAAAAGCTCTCATGCGTGCTCCTAGATGGCGATATATATCGCCGGCTGCTCAATGACGCAGCAGTAATGCAGTGGAAAGCTAGGCTTGAATGGATCCAAATATGAACCGTCGTCTGAGTTTGTAGCCGCCGTGGAACCTCAATCCTGCCAATAGCACAACGATTCGCACTGAGTGCTTAAATCCAAATATTAGATATACGACCATGCGTGTTCAGCCGGCTATGTTGCTGTCGAATTGTTCAGGGCCACAACGGAGTCGCTGGGTTTGAGAAGGGGCTGAACTGTACAGCAATGAGGCCAAGGAACCGAAAAAATGATGCTCTCCAGATAAGAGAAAGGCAAAACCATATTTGTAGGTAGCCGCTGCTCATTCGCCAGCATTTGCTTCGATATTTCTAAAAAAAGATGTACTCGCACTAGCCACATATATAATAACGAATTATACACGCGTATAGTCGGGAGGGTTGAGAAAACGTTCCAGCGCGAATTTCCGTCGCTTCTCGATGGCGCATACAGCCTGGTTGAGTTTGTCAACCCCTAAACGTATCGACAAAATAAAGCAGACTGCATATGTAGGCGGGTCAAATACTCGCCAGATGAATCAACCATCTACTCAGCTAGTATACATTAGCTAAGAGCAATACGAAGCTTACTTAGATGCCAAAGAGACCCTTTTGGTGGGTTTGCAGGCAACGTCCGGCTTTGCTTTATCCTCTATGACATTGTTTTCCTGAGCAAATCTAGCGTTATTGCACGTAGCGTTGAAGGAAGCTCCTACTTTTCATTCCTTGCTGCTAGCATGCTGCCTTTAATGCATAAAGCACTGCTAGCATTGATCGACGCTGGAAGAGCAAGTAAGTCACTGTGCAGGCAATCCTTTATTCAAACAGACTGCCACAACTGTCTGGCGCATGCCTAACATCCAAGATATCTGTTACGGCCGCTACACTGCCCGTAGTCCACGGAAAACAACTAGTTCCCGCTCTTCCGTTCCATCCCGATCTCTCCAGTGCCTAACTCCTGCGTTCGATTCAACCAGAAAACAGGCCGCTCTGAACGCTCCCCTGAACCATTTGTCAACGCTCTCCTGGACACTCGCATGCTGCCCAGGCACGTCGTCGCGCCTCTCAGTACTTGTAGAGTTTCAATGCGCCTGAAAGGCGCCAGTTCAAGACTCGCCAACCCCCTGCGCATCAGGCAAAAAGCGGCGTCACGTCGCATTGACCGCACGCTCACAAAGTCGACAACAGAGGTACTGCAAACACAGACATGGTTTCGCGTCGTTCCTGAAGCATTACGTCACCGCCGACACCATACCTTTTCAATCCATCGGCAATATACCGTTTGCATCTTTGTGTACTCTCCAGATATTCGCGATGCGAACCGCATGCGTGAAAAGTCATTCGCCACTGCTCATGATGATCCCTCGAGAACAGTCAAGATACTCGACCCGCGGGAAGCCCCCGGTTGTCATTCCCCGCTTCTCGCACCACGCACTGCCATCATGAATCGAGGCCAGAACAGCAAATCACTGTGCACGGAATCCTTCACTCGAGCATACTGCTACCGCCCACAACCATCTGGCGCAACACACAATATCCACGACATGTTTGATGCCTGCTACGCTATCTGTAGTTCAAAGAAAAGAAGTAGTGATGTTTGCAGTGCCTACTTCCTGCGCATGTCCGCATTCGATTCAACCAGTAAACAGGCCGCTCTGCGCTCTCTCCTCGACTACGCGTGAACGCTCTCTGGGATACTCGCATGCTGCCCATGCATCTCGTCGCTCCTGTCACCAGTTTTAATAACATACCCGGCTGCTGGCTAGAGTTGGCAAGAGAAACGGAACCTGCAAGCCACCTGGCACCTTTCACCAAACGCCGACCCGCTGCACCAAGCACGCACCCGAAGTGTCCACGACACAGACAAAAGACGCACAAAGTAAGGCGTGGCTGCTCCTAAATATTTAATCGCCATTCAAGCTCACCCCTCACAGCCATGTGTGCTACTGCACCTGTGCGGCAAATGAAGCATACTTTCTGGATCAGCATGCGAAACGTCCCCACGTAGCCATTTCTATTCCAGCCCATGATATCCGGCAGGTGACCGACGTCAGGTCTTTGCAGGGCACTAAAGTAACGGTATGTAGCAACTCTAATAGTCCGTAGAGTTCACAAAGCAAATACCTTCTGCGCAGTGGCGTCGTTTTTAAGACGCCAGTTTTCGTACCACCGTAAGCAGCTAATGCTGCATGTTTTAGACTACAAAGCCAGCAATGCGCTGTCCCCTACTAACAACCAATCCAACCGCCGCTAGCACAAATGTGGCCCCGGGGGAGAGGCCAGACACCTGGTATCCACCGCGTACGTTATGACTAAAATGCAATACCTCTTTATCATGTATCTTAGCCGATGCAAGGAGGCATATGCCAGAGGTTGAACCTTCCGCCGGTTGCACGGCACATCCGTATCGCCAAAACAGCCACGCCTCCGCAACCTGTAGCCACAATGCAAAAAAAAAACTAGTCTGCCTTCTTCGCAATACACAGCAACCCCGGACCGTGTCGCGCCACGTTCTTGG
>NW_013570700.1:3350-5850 GCF_000499745.2 Eimeria mitis | reverse complement strand
ACTGCTGCTGCTGCTGCTGCTGCTGCTGCTGCTTTCATTGGTAGCAGAAGGAGCTGCTGCTGCTTCTGTTGCTGCTGCTGCTGCTGCTGTTGGTCCTGCTGCAGCACCAGACTCGGGGCCCCCAATCATCTGCTGCTGCTGCTGCTGCTGCTGCTGCTGCTGTTGCTGCTGCTGCTGCTGCTGCCATTGCTGGTATAGAGTTTTGTTGCCGCAGTTGCAGAGGGGGGGTAGGAAGCTCAAGACCCCAGCATGAGAGAGAGGGAGAGGCGGCAGCGCTCTCTGCTGCTGCTGCTGCTGCTGCTGCTGCTGCTGCTGCTGCTTGAGCTCTGCTTCTTGTCTGCGGAAATACCGCTGCTCCCAGCAGCGCAGCATATTGTCTGCTGCTTCTGGTTCGGGGGAGAGGGGAGAGCAGCAGCCAGCCATGGGTCCTGCTGCTGCTGCTGCTGCTTCTGCTGCTGCTGCTGCTGCTGCCGGCGGGCAGACGCTTGAAGCAGCACCAGCAGCAGCTGCTGCTGTTGCTGCTGCTGCTGCAGCAGCAGCACCAACCTTCTCTGCTGCTGCTGCCTCGGGAAGAGCAGCACACAACATATTCACCTGCCGTACGCACCGCAGCTCGCACTTGCTGCTGCTGCTGCTGCTGCTGCTGCTGCTGCTGTTCTCAGCAGCAGCAGCAGCAGCAGCAGCAGCAGCAGCAGCAGCAGAGCAGCAATATGCTGTTTGTACAGCCTGAGGGTTTGTTATAAACTCCCAGCTGTCTCCATACTCAGCTACTGGGGGGGCCCATAGATATCTTTCCTGCTGCTGCTGCTGCAGCAGCTGCTGCAGCTGCTCTTCGTGCTGCTGACGCTCATCCTTACCCTTCTCTGCTGCTGCTGCTGCTTCTGCTGCTGCTGCTGCTTCTGCTGCTGCTGCTGCAACAGGAGACCAACTTGCTGCTCCTAAAACGCCATGCTTCTGCTGCTGCTGCTGCTGCTGCTGCTGCTGCACAGCCCAGCAGCAGCAGCTGCTGCGTGAATCCCTCTGGCCTGTTGAGTGACAGAGGCAGCAACAGCAACATTTATAAACAGTTCTGCTGTTCTTGCTGCTGCTGCTGCTGCTGCTGCTGCTGCAGCTGCGCTGGAGACAGGCAGCTGCCTCACCCGTTACGGTGTAGACATCGGCTGCTGCTGCTGCTGCTGCTGCTGCTGCAGCAGCAGCTGGATCACCTGTTGCTTCTGCTGCATCTGCTGCTGCTGCTGCTGCAGGTGCTGCTGCTGTTGCTGCTGCTGCTCGCTGCTGCTGCTGCTGCAGCTGCTGCGGCAGCGCCAGCCACTGCAGCACCTCCACCCCAAAGGAAACACCGGAGGCCCAAGCAGCAGGCAGCTGCAGCAGCAGCGGCTCCTGCTGCTGCTGCTGCTGCTGCTGCTGCTGGTCTTGTTGCTGCAGCAGCAAACACACAGACAGACCCTATTCACTCTCTAGAGCGGATCCAATAAGGGTTTAGGGTTTAGGGTTTAGGGTTTTAGGGTTTAGGGTTTAGGGTTTAGGGTTTAGGGTTTAGCTTACGATGATACGACGGAGGAGGGGAGGCGCTTCAATACATATTGACGGCTCCTGAAACGCGTCCCTGCTGCTGCTGCTGCTGCTGCTGCTGTTGCTGCTGCTGCTGCTGCTGCTGCTGCTGCTGCTGTCATTGGTGGTGTTGTGTGGCTGCGCTCTACAGCGCACTGGGGAAGCCATTGTTTGCTGCTGCTGCTGCTGCTGCTGCTGCAGCTGCTGTTGTTTCTGCTTCTGCAGCAGCTGCTGCTGTTGTTGCTGCTGCTGCTGTTGCTGCTGCTGCTGCATGCTGCTGCAGCCGCAGCAGCACAAACTGCAGCAACTGCTGCCAATGTATCCGTAGAAATAATTAAATGCAGCAAAAATATATTTAGTTGTGTTTAAAAAGGTTAAGTGGGGCTGCTGCTGCTGCTGCTGCTGCTGCAGCTGCTGCTGCTGCTGCTGCTGCATGCAGCGCATGCATGCTGCTGCCGCTGTTGCTCGTTGCTGTTGATGCTGCAGCAGTTTCATCTTTTCGTTTGTTTTGTCTTTTCTTTATTTATTTTATTTATATTTTTGTGCTGCAGCTAAGCTACCGAGGGATTCCGCCGTTGCTGCTGCTGCAGCTGCTGCTGCTGCTGCTGCTTTTTCTCGCCGGCACTGCAGCAGCAGCAGCAGCAGCAGAAGCTGCTGCTGCTGCAGCAGCAGGTCCTTTCTTGTTTTCTTTGGAATTCTCTGCTATTTATAAAGCTCTACTGGGCCTCACCATCTCAGCAGCAGCAGCAGCAGCAGCAACAGCAGCAGCAGCAGCAGCAGCAGCAGCAGCAGCAGCAGCAGTACAGTTTATAATCCGTTTCTTGTGATATCGTGTTTCCTTAATTTATTTATTTTATTTTTCTCTTCTCTCTGTCTTTCTTTTCTTTATTTTATTCTTTTTCTTTTTTCTTTTTTTCTTTCTTTCTTTTTTTCTTTTTTTCTCTTTATT
>NW_013570700.1:2745-3250 GCF_000499745.2 Eimeria mitis | reverse complement strand
GCAGCAGCAGCAGCAGCAGCAGCAGCAGCAGCAGCAGCAGCAGCAGCAGCAGCAGCAGCGGCAGCAGGGGGCGGAGCAGCAGCAGCAGCAGGAGCAGGAGCAGGAAAATCAGCGCAGCAACAGCAGCAGCAGCAGCAGCAGCAGCAGCAGCAGCAGCAGCAGCAGCAGCAGCAGCAGCAGCAGAAAGAGGAACGATCGTAGCAATGAAAGCATCAGCAGCAAGATCAACAGCAACAGCAACAGCAGCAACACCAACAGCAACAGCAGCAACAGCACCATCACCAACAACAGCAGCACCATCACCATCACCAGCAGCAGCAGCACCATCATCACCAGCAGCAGCAGCAGCAGCAGCGCCATCACCAGCAGCAGCACCATCACCAGCAGCAGCAGCACCATCATCACCAGCACCATCACCATCACCATCACCAGCAGCAGCAGCAGCAGCAGCAGCAGCACCATCACCATCACCAGCAGCAGCACAATCATCACCAGCAGCAGCAGC
>NW_013570700.1:2349-2645 GCF_000499745.2 Eimeria mitis | reverse complement strand
GTTGCTGTTGCTGCTGCTGCTGCTGCTGCTGCTGCTGCTGCTGCTGCTGCTGCTGCTGCTGCTATTCCTGCCGCTGCCGTTGCTGCTACCACTGCTGCTGCTGCTGCCGTTCCTGCTGCTGCTGCTGCTGCTGCTAAGCTCGGACGGCTATCGGTGTGATGCGTTTGCAGCTTCGGGTGCAGCAGCAGCAGCAGCAGCAAAGGCAGCAGCAGCAGCAGCAACGGCAGCAGCAAACAGAGGAGCTTGTGGCTCACGTAAGCTGCGCTGCACTCATTCTCTGCTGCAGCTCCTGCAGC
>NW_013570699.1:6718-6964 GCF_000499745.2 Eimeria mitis | reverse complement strand
ATAGCTCAGTTGGTTAGAGCATTCGGCTAATAACCGAAAGGTCGCCGGTTCGAGCCCGGTTGGGACCATCCGTTTAGAGTGTTCGAATTTCGTTGGTGGGATTCGAACCCGGGACCTGCGGCGTGCACTGCTCGTGCTCTGCGTGCGTGCTACGGGGGCGCCGCCGCCCTGAAATATTTCTTCATCACCGTGCCGCGTTCGCCATGAAGACGCAGACCGGACAAACAAAGCGAGAGCTCTGAAGCC
>NW_013570699.1:5245-6618 GCF_000499745.2 Eimeria mitis | reverse complement strand
TATATATATATATATATATATATATATATATATATATATATATATATATATATACATGTATATATACATATATACACACACATATATACATATACATACATACATATATATACACATACGTATCCATATACATATGCATATCCATATACATACACATATACATATATACATATACATATATATCCATATACATATACATATATATATACATATATATATAAATATATAAATACATAAACATAAACATATATGTATATACATGTATACAGACGCGGGCAAGACGCACGACGAGCAGCAAACAGCAGTAAAAAAAACAAAAATAAAAACAAAAATTTTAGATAGCAAATGGACGCCAAATATAATGAAGAGGTTGCTTAGGGGAATAAACAGAAAAACACAAGTACTTAGAGCTAAACAATGTATGTTATTTGTCTTTTTTTTTTGTTTTTTTGTTTGTTTTGTTTTGTTTGTTTTTTGTTTTGTTTGTTTTGTTTTTTGTTTTTTTGTTTTTTTGTTTTTTTTGTTTTTTTTTGTTTTTTTTGTTTTTTTTTGGTTTTTTGCATCAACAGAAAAACACAAGTTCTTAGAGCTAAACAATGTATGTTATATACTCTTCTTCTTTTTATTTATTTTGTTTGTTTTGTTTGTTTGTCTATTTATTTTACTTGTTTGTTTGTTTGTTTGGTTTTGTTTTTTCGTTTTTTTGTTTTTTTGTTTTTTTTTGTTTTTGCTAAACAATGTATAACATACTCTTCTTTTTACTTGTTTTGTTTGTTTGTTTGTTTGTTTGTTTGTTTGTTTGTTTGTTTGTGTTTTTTATATTTTTTTAATATTTTTTTAATATTTTTTTAATATTTTTTTTATTTTTTTTATTTTTTTTGTGTGTGTGTTGCAGTGTTGCTGGATAGTTTAGACCCTTCTGTGTTGCCTTTATTGCTATCTTCTTTTGAGTTTATAGTGCATACACAAGCAGCTTTACAAATAAACCAGAATGGTTTTATGTATCATGATTTGGGCATAGAGAATAGAGAAAGAGAAAAAGAAAAAGAAAAAGAAAATAAAAAAAAAAAATATAAACTATCTAGCGGTGGTTTAGTTAAAAAAACAGATAAACAAATAGAAGAATGGGCTCGATATGGTATACCTGAATCTTTATTAAAAAAAATAAAAAAAGGAGAAAAACTACCAAAAAATATAAACTATGAAAATATATTAACTCCTAATATAAACAAATGGGAGATAGAACTGAATGACCAGTGGTTAACCGCTCTCGAAGCATATCTAGACCACCCGTATGGTGCTGCAGCAGCAGCAGCAAACGATCCAGTTGCTTTATTAATAAAAGATAGTCGAGATAAATTAAAAAAAGAAAG
>NW_013570699.1:4670-5145 GCF_000499745.2 Eimeria mitis | reverse complement strand
GTGGTTAACCGCTCTCGAAGCATATCTAGACCACCCGTATGGTGCTGCAGCAGCAGCAGCAAACGATCCAATAGCTTTATTAATAAAAGATAGTCGAGATAAATTAAAAAAAGAAAAAGAAACAACAATATTTTTGGGTCGTATAGTGAAACCACCGAGAGAAAAAAAAATAAAAAAAGCAATAAGAGCTATAAATAGTTTTTTTCTTTCTTTATTAAGAACAAAACAACAAACGGAATATGCTGTTTGGATGGGAGTTAAAATAAATATAAATAATATAATGATAGTGATGAAAAATATAAATAACGCAGCAGAGATAGCTAAGAGTAGCGGGGTGTACGAACACATAAGAGAAGGATTCATAGAAATAGTAAAAGATTATATAATGGGGAATTTAAATATATATAAAAGGATAGCAGGATATAATATATATGAATCAATAAAAGAACAAAAAAATAAAAATAATATAGTTGCA
>NW_013570699.1:4445-4570 GCF_000499745.2 Eimeria mitis | reverse complement strand
GAGAAGGATTCATAGAAATAGTAAAAGATTATATAATGGGGAATTTAAATATATATAAAAGGATAGCAGGTTATAATATATATGAATCAATAAAAGAACAAAAAAATAAAAATAATATAGTTGCT
>NW_013570699.1:2403-4345 GCF_000499745.2 Eimeria mitis | reverse complement strand
TATATATATATATATATATATATATATATATATATATATATATATATATATATATATATATATATAGTAGGTAAGAGCGAGAAATCCTGCAAAACCAAGTGTTGCATTATCTCTTCTCTGCTTTCCAGCCATTCCTTGGAGGGCGGCCAGGCACAAGAGAGGGAGGGCGTGCTGCTTGTTGAAATATGAGACAGTAGCGGATTGATCTTTCCGTAGCTGCTGCGTGAATCCCTCTTCGTATGCAGGCTGAGAACTACACCAAACCCTAACCCAGTTTCCCCGAGTATATCGAGTTCGGCATCTGAGAGGGCAGCGCCAAGCTAACAGAGAATGCTGCCTTTCACAGCACCAAGTGTTGCAGGATCCCTCCTCTTCTTTCCACGCATCCCTTTGTGGGCGACTATGGGCAAGATGCTGCGTGCTGCTTGTTGAAATATGCGACAGTAGTAACATGGTTCCCTTGAAACTGGTGTATGTATGCTTTTTCGCATGCAAGCTGGCAACGCATGGCCACGGCATTGTTGAATAATCTCCCATTTTGTTAACGCACACATCAAAAGGGGGGTTCGGTATGCTTGCATCCTGTGTTACCGGTCGCTAGGTCGCTGTGCGCAGGACGCCTGTGCACTCAAGGGGGCTGGGTGCTGAGCTGTTCTCGAATTCTTATCTGAAGCAGTTTGACTCAGTTCTAGCCTACGCGAGCTACCGGGTAGGCGGGTGGGGGATTCTCGTTAGACAGTTCCTCTTATGCGCATGCAGCCTCGAACCGTGCCATCATAGATGCTCCAAATGAAGTAGCTGCCCCTCGTTGTACGCTCACCCGGCTTTCTGAGTGAAGGATTCCCCGTCTGCCGCTTGTTTTCACTTTTTACCTCTCTGTAGAAGGAGGTAATATTCGCAGCGCCCACATCCGTTAGCGGCATATCTGAGGCATTTTCAAACCCGTTTTAATCCTTCTAAGAACTCCACCATATCGCGTAACTCCAAACTTTTACTCTTCTTTAGCTACGGGAACATTGAGTACCCCTCTCCCCCCCATCAGCATGCTCCCCATGTGCATGAGGTGCCTCAAAGAATTTCAACGGGCCACTCCTGCTTTGCTTCTGTTCAGAGGAGACTTCGTCCAGCCCTTGAAAGACAACCCACTGAGGAGCTTACTATGACCACGCAGCCTCTTACAGAGTTGCGTACGTGCTTGCTAGAGTAACCAAGCATAGAAGTTTCGCTCGAGTTTGGAAGTGGCAGGCACCAGTAGAAGCCTCACCCGCAGCTAGGCGGCTCCTCAAAGCTATATCTTTCCCAGCCTTGCCAGTCTCTTAGCAACGGCTGCCTGGAGAAACCGGCTCTTCTGGACCCGCTTGGGTGACTTTCGATTGGGCAAACGGCCGTTCTACCTCGAGATGAAACGAACGCTAGCCATGTGATGCGTAGAATTACGTGCAGCTAGGACTTCGTCTTAGCCGTGTAGATGCTTGCTAACTATACTACCTTTCCCGGCCGTTTGGGAGACCCAAAAGGCCTCACGGCGAATACAGGATTTTGTATGCGTTCCCTTCATATATATCTAGGGACGGGGCAACGACAGAGATTCATATAAACCCCTACATAGCCTGCCTCGACTAAATTCACCGGCGCATCTCAAAGAGTCTCAGGACCTGGCTGTTAGCTGCTACTGTCCAGGGTTGCATTCGCTGTACGCCGCTGCTGCAGCTACAAATCGCAAATGACTGAAACCCAGCAAAGCCCCGAGTTTTGTTCGTTGTTTGTGTACTACTGTTTGTGCACTCGTCGGTTTGTCCAGTGGTCCACAACTGCAACTCGTCACCCAGAAACATATCTTTCTGTTTGCCCAAGCCATTCAAAAACTCCAAAAAAGAGGCCTTACGAGTCTTCCTCTCACAAACCTGTGAGAGGCACATCATATCTATCTACGTCCTCACTG